>NW_023495353.1:305000-338138 GCF_904425465.1 Colossoma macropomum
GAGTAAGTGATGAGGACGGACAGGAGTAGAAAAACTGATATATTTCATATATATCATATATCATATTTTTAAGAAAACCACTTGATCTTAGAATTATTCCTAAGAAAATAGTCAGGGAAAGGAAATAATATCATTCTTATTAAGTTATTTGAAGAATAACATTTTTCAAAACTTTCTTTTAAATTTCTTAAGAATAAAGTTGAGACACTCAGTTAAGAAGATTTTCTTTCTGAAGACATTTTCGTGAATCCGGCCCTGAGCATGAAATTTTAACCAGACACATCTGAGAAATATCATCCAAACCCAACTGAACCACACATGAGCAGTCGAGTTCCATCAGGTTCCAGCTCTAGTCCCTGCTACTTTAGTCCAGCTGAACATTTCCACATGTTTAACGGTGATTCTGTGGTTTGGATTCACCCTTAAAATGTCTGAATACCTTGTTTAGTCCACTCTGCAGGGAACTACTACGGCAACTGCACCTATAGACTTACCACAGCTATGGATATTAAATGTATGTGTAATTAAATTATTAAGATGTTGACCAAGTCATTCAGAGTGGTATGATGTGAAATGAGCAGTTCTAGAGAAATCTGCTGAATCGGCGTTCACATCAGTGGTGACCACAACCAAATACATCTGAAAGCTGTCTAATGTCTGTAAATGCTGTTAAAAGAAATGGTTACAAAAACACACATGATGTGTAAACATTATCATTTTCTTCAGATTTACTACTATTTTACCATCAATACTACATATGACAACTTATAAGACACTAATAGGTTCACTGCTTTTGGATAGTAAATAAAATAGCTATATTTACATTGTAGACATTACGACCCCTGGTTGAAAACAGAGTGACTAAACTCTCCACAATGCACCATTTCACATCAAACCACTTTGAAGACTAAGGCCCAGTCCCATTTCACCCCTCGCCCCTACCACTCAGCCCTTAGCCCTCTGTTTAGCACGTTCACGTCTAGGGGTAGGGGGTCCTGATTCTTGTTGAGATAGAGGGGGAGGGTGAAGTGTTGGGGCTACATGACCCTCCAAACGGAGGTTTTTCAGAGACTTCAAACAGAGAGTTATGAGAAAAAAAGAAAAATCCGGCGAGATGGAGAACAAGAGACCAAAGAAACCCACAAATGTGAGAATTTTCTCCTTTAAAACATTGATAACCACTGTATTATCTTAGTTTAATGTTGTTTCAGTGTATTTTGGTCGTTTTCTTCATAACAAGCATAAAAAAAATCACTAATAGTATGCTGATGTCTCGGTAGCTAGCTAGCTAACTTCCCGTTCCACTTTAAACAGTCCAGTAGTTCTGACACCTGAAGCACCAGAATGTAACTGCTGCTCCATTTAAGGTGGAACAGGAAAATTCGAACAAGAATCTGGTGAATATCTGACTTCAGCTTCATATCACTGAAGAATTAGGGGTGGTGATAATAAATAATTGCCCCCCTCTTTGAAGATCATATGATGCCCTAAATGTAACTAAAGCCCAGCAGTGAGGAGCTGAACTTTACCCTCCTCTGCTGTCACTGCAGACTGGCAGGGTCGCCTACAGAGCAGCGCTGGTAGCTGATAATGAAGTGATGCTCTTTTTATTTGAGGGTCCCATTTCAGAGGGAAGATTCAACCACTACCCTGTAACTCAGTTCCAAGGGGTTAGGGTGACACTCGAAAACAAGGGGTAGGGGTGAAACGAAGAAATGGGACTGGGCCTTGTTTACATCTCAAAGAATTAATTATACAGAAATTTTGAAAAATCATTGAAATTCCCCTTTAAGTTTATCCAATTTTCAAACACTGGAGCGACAGTAAGAGCAGTTTGGGTTGTTTTTGGTTTTCTGGTGTCCGTGAACGATTCGGCAGAAATCACGAAAACCAATCCCATCTCTGATAGACAGAATTATGAGGAAGTACCGGGTGTCATGCTTCCTGGTTCTCGTTCGGACTCTCGTGCCATTATGGACACCACTTCCCAGAAGCCTTCTGTCAGTTACATGACTCCACCAGCCAATCACAAGCCACCCAGCCGATCACAGTCACCTGAATACTGATGATAATCACCTGTAAGGTCTGTATGAACCCTGTCTTTGTGAAGTACTGTCCTCGATTTGTTGTTGCTGTTCTGTTTATGACCTGCTTTGTTTCCTCGTTTACCGATTCTCACATCTGTCTTTTGGCTTCGTCTATCTGTGTATGTTTGCTTTTCAGCCATGACCTTCGCTTGTTTATTCGACTCTGTTATCGTCTTTGCCTGTGTGTTGTGTTCAGTTTATCTGGTTGCTGACCTGGTCTGGTGTTGACCCTGTTACTTCAGCTCATTCTGCACTGCAAAACCGCTGTCTGTGGTGATCAACTCTCTTTTACAGATGCAGCAGCTAAAACAACGGAGCAAAAACATCAAGATCAAGTCGTTCAATTCTTCCAAACTTCCTCTTCACCCTCTACTTTGCCCCCTGTCTCTGACATTTCTGCCCAACTCCGTAGGCAACTGTCACTGCCAGCTACACCCTACTCACTACCCACAGTGCCACCTCAGTCTGTTGAGTGGCAGGGTAATCAGAGCCTGTTATGTGTGTGTGGGTGGACGTAATAGCTATAGGGGCTGGCAGGGTCAGGGGGTCGGAGTGGGTTTCATCCGCCACAGCAGGTGGGGGACGTGCCAGACCTGAAAATGTACCCAGAAGGCTGCAGGAGGCGATGCTGTAGGTGTCTCCTGTGCTTGGAATACCTAGAAGCGATGAGTCCCCTCGATAGAAAATATACTCTAACCCCAAAGAGAGGGTTCTGTCTGGCATTAGTGTGTTCCCTCAGGGTTCTATAAGGATTGTTCCTCTCTCTCTTCCTCTCTCTCACTCTCTCTCTCTCTCTTCCTCTTGCTCTCTGTCTGAAATCCCTCTCTCGGTTGCAGATGCTTGATTCTTGGCTCAGTGATCATCACTTAGCCAAGCATCACTGCCACTCTTGCAAGCCCACAAACACCACACACACACACACACACACACACACACACACACACACACACACACAGCCAACACCAGACAGCATGTGTTTGTGTGACAGATCCGAGCCAACCAAGCATAGCAGAGTCAAGGTGGATTAAAATGAATTCAATTCCATTAAATCTAACTCGATTTAATAGAATCAGACTTGTTGATAGCTGGAGGCAGCATGTAACAGGGCAAAATGAGAGGGCCGGCACTGCTGAGCAGAATTAGAAACATACATCTGTTTCTCAGATGCAATATACATGTAAATACAGAATCATTCTCCAAATTGGTCATTACAGCCATCTCGTTATAACGGAATGTAATTAAGAGTTTTTGAGAGCTCAAAGCTGAAAGCAGACAGGATGTTTAATGCGAGCTGGCAAGGTGAAAACAATGATTCTACACTGTTTTCTGCTGCGGAGTCTCAGCAGCCTGAACCGAAATCTAATTAAACTTTCCAAACCCACACGAGTCTGCTCTGTTATCTAAACGGCATATTATTCAAAAACTGAGAAAAGGGATTATTTGGAGCGACACCACAGGAGAACCACATTTGGTTACCTTAAAGAACCTTTCAGTGGATGTCAAGAACTTTCATGTAATGTAAAGTTACTTTTTAAGTAACGAGGATCTGTTTTCTGATAAATAACAGCACAGATAGGAGGAGAACCCAACCCCCCATCACTGAGTGTGTTTACATGCACTTAATAATCAGATAATGGGGAAACACTGGGTCTACATGAGTCAGACAGTAATCAGATTTCTGCTGTACAACCAGCCAATAAACTCACAGAAGAAGACGCGGCGTAAACGTAAAACTCAAACTTGATGTTGGCTAAATCATCGAGTCACTTTACCTTAAAATATGAACACACATCATCTAGAAGATGAAGAATCTTTAAATCCTTCATTTCATGTCTGGTTTCAGTGTCACTCCAAAAGTGTTTCGCTGCGTCTCATGGCGACGCTGCTCGCTTATTTCTGGTACTGCCGTCTGATCACTCGCATGCGCAGACTGAGAAATCCGATAGAAATCAGAGTAAGAGTTCACATACACTGAGAAATCTGATTACTGAGCTAAAATCCAACTCTCTTAATCAGATTTCTAGATCAAAGTATGTTGTTTACATGACCATTTGAAATTCAGTTAACTGCAGAAATTAAGATGATGATCAAATTATTGAGTGCATGTAAACGCACCCACCGATGCTGCTCAAAGAATCTCAGTCTGGGCTGATTAAACATGATTACCATATATTCTCATGCATTTCTGTTGGAGGAATGAGAGATCAGACTAGTAGAGACTAGTGAATAAAATGGTTCGGACAAAAATCTGTCAGCCAAAACATGCATGGTGTTTCTCTAGTTTTGCACTGGAGCTGGAAAGCTAAGGTTTATGTTAACAGCACTGGGCAAATCGGACGCATACGCAATCACAACTGCCTCAAACCCCATGGAACTGACATTTAACGCCCTCAATCACATTCAGCAGGCTAAATATTCTCAACAAGGGGGCGGCATTCGGTCAAATATCCTCTGATGCTTCATAGGGAAAGTGCTTTACATCAACGTGTGTCTTTGTTGAGTTGGTAAGTAGGGCTGAGCAATATAATGAGATTTATCATTATTGTGGTAAATTACATTACAATATGATGCACCAAAAGACACTCTTCTATTGTTCAAAAGCTTGACACCATAGCAATAGCAGAACCCTTTTTGGAGCTACACGGAACCATATTCAAAATGGTTCTGTGTAGAACCATTTACAACACATTCTCTATCAATCTGAAGAACCATGTCACCATGCAAAAAACATTTAAGCATGAAATGGTTCTATATTAAACAAAAACAGACCCACTGCCTTTACTAGAGAACCCTTGAAGAACCATGTTTTTAGTGTGTATGTCAGTGTCAGAAACCACAGGTCGGCATACGTTTCATTTCTGTTCACACTACTGTTTTAACCGTCTGCTAAGAGCACATTTTCTACTGGGCCAGACGTACCTGTGGTTATGCTGTCACTCAAAAACCTGGCATCATCAACACAGCAGCTTTCTAGAGAGAGGAGAAAACATCTGACTGCTTTGGTCTAATCGCAATGAATTTTGATACTTAAGCTCTTAGAGCTGTAACTCGCCCAGAGGGCATGAAGAGGAGCGTCAGCTTTCAATTTATGGAATCAAAAACTGTCAAAAAATGAAAATATGAAGTGTTCTCACAATGGCGGTGTTATATAACCTGCCCCCTCCGATCTTGACGCATATCCACGACGTAAAGCATGACACCCAAGCGCTACTCCAGAGAGCGGTGCTGCACCTCTTGCGGGGTGCAGTGGCGTCTTCCTTCAGGCTCACCGAGTGACTCTCCTACTACGGCTTACTTCGCTCGGTTCCGCTTATCAATCTGCAATGACACCAGCGTCTCATTGGCAGGCAGCACACAATAGATGGTCTGTCTCTGGGCTGCTCTGCAGGGCCTGGGTTTGGTGATTAACTACGTTGGCTAAGCACATTAAAAATGGCAGGGAGGACGTTTCTGCAAGTGTCGAATTTGTATCTGCCATTTGACGGGCCCAGAAAGCATAAGGAGATAGATCACCCTATACTGCTCACTATGAACTCCTCAATCACACGGACAGGCTTTGCGTACTGACGGCATGGTGCCTCCAGACAAGTGTCTCTCTCCACCCCCCACGTCGACATCTTTGACGTGAGATCCTCCTCGACGTCTCTGTCTGTCTGGCTTGCCGCCGCATTCATCTACCGGTTTAATTATCTGGCTAATTTCAATGCCTTCAACGTGTCGTTTGATCTCTCGCATCCATCCTGTCTCAGTTCCTCCATTACTGTCTCTCGCTCCTGTGCCGTCTTGCTCTCTCACTCTCGCACTTTCTATCTGGGAGGTCTATCGCACACCCGATCAGAGGCATCTTAAGTGTGAGTCTAGGTGTGTGTAAGAGTTGGGAGTGGACAGGAGGATGGAGTGTGAGTACAGGACACTGAGGGATGGAGTGTGTTTGACGTGGCCGCAGTGAAAGACATGTACGCTAAGTGCTTCTTCAGAGGTTCACACCCAGTTTGGGTAAATGACCTCTCACTACAAACACCCTTTCCCATCTACATCAGCACAGGGTGTTTGTGAACTCCAGGAGATCGACATCCCTACACCTTGTAGGTCCACAGTCCACCACAACTGCTCTACATCCATAAAAACAAAGGCACCAAAGAATCTGAAATCAGAAATTAGAATTTCCCCTTAATTCTCTTATCAGATTAACCAGGACACTGTCTGTGTTTACAGGCAAAGATTTTTGCCGATCCGACTGAATTCATTCTGGTGTTTATTCTCACTCTACTCAACAATCTGATGAAGATCTCTGTTTACAGCCTCACTACAAGTAATCAAGTAAATCTGCCATTATTGTTGATTGTGACGAGGCTAATCCAGAAGCCCGGTGAGTGGACTGTGGCTTGGCTATTTTAAATGAATCACAAAACCCCTTAAAACTAAAGAGTCATCCTAAAATGATCACATCTACCTCGTACCCTTCACAAACGTAACATCCCTACAACAATGTTTCTTTAACGTTTTATGTTTAACATACTAAAAACCTAAAAACCATACTAAACCTACTGACAACCAGAATGGCTGATCTGATCTTTTTGAGGCCCTAATTTTTTGTTAAGTGTCAGCATTTAAGAAAAAAAAATAAAGTTGTATTTAAAACAGCTGATTTTAGTTTACCTGTGGGCCGCTACGCTTTGTTGTTATACACAGGTGGGCCTTGGAGTGAAAAAGGTTGAGAACCCCTGTTTTAAGGCGTCACTCCAAAGAACCACTGAGGAGCCTTAACGTTTAAAAGTGTTGCTAATGAACATCTTTAGAAGTCCTTCAGTGCCAGGTGCATCTGCATTACCTGAGAAAAGCCTGGAGGAGGGTCCAACATGTAGGGTCTCCAGGTGGAGTTTCGGTAACCATGAGTCTACAGGATGGGTCCGAAGGTTTGTTGCAAACTAATCATCCAACATTCAAGAGTATTAATACGGGCTGATCTTCACAAAGACCTTCTCAAGTGATAGAGAACCTTGAATAAAGAATGGAAATCTGTAGCCCTGCTGTAGAGACTTCAGTAGCCTGCAGTCCAGGCAAGCGGTCAGTATCTCTGACAGGCACGGCCCTTCCCCTATTAGTCTCCAGCAACCAGTGCTGTGGCCTTTGGAAGCATGCTCTGCCTGCTACATCCTCCATTACTGGAGCGTGGTAAATAGTCTCAGACAGAGAGGCTGATCGATACTGCATCCAACCCTTCCAAATAACATTCTGTCTGTCTCTCTCCTGCTGTTTCACTCTGTCTCTCACTTTCTCATTCGCCTCTGTCTCTCTTTTCTCTCTCTCTCTCTCTCTCTCTCTCTATCTCTGTACCTCTTTCTGGCTCTCACTCCTTTTTTTTGCCAGGCTGCTGGAGAAGTAGCAGGTAGTGCCCATGGCTTCAAATGTGTGTGCATGAAAAGGCTGGGCTTTAGGTGAAGAAGTGTCCAGAAAGAACAGGAAGGAGCCGAGCTTTATCCTGAGAGGCAGCGCTGCCAGGCCGCTGTGTCCTAAATCTGTCCCGCGGATGGATGCGTAGCGGAGAGAGAGGAAGCAGAAAGCAGAGCTGTCACCTCACTCGGCCTTGGAGCAGAGACACAGCCACACCAGGACGATTTGTTACTTTAACAAGAAATCCATCAGCAGACGCTTGTGTGTGTTAGGGGTCGGCAATGTGAGAGCAGCTTTATATCACAATACTTTCTGCTATGCGGACAATCCTGATAGTATCGCAATAAGCATGTTGTTACTATTTTTACTATTTCAGGGCTGACCTGAACAGCAGTTCACAGGCTTTAAATATGCATTGGTATTTCTGAATAAGTGCTCGAATACCACTCAAAATCACCTTAAAGGAACCAAAACACTTTTTTTTTCACCATCTGTCTGACAATCATTTTAATCAGTTTCAGTCACACCAGCTGTGCTAGATGTGTATCTCAAGTCTAAAGCGCAATCATAACTTTTTCACTCCATTAAGATTCAGTCAATTCACACATTCTCCCTTTCTGTAGCATTCTGAACTACATTTAAAATAATTAACTAAAACGTGATGAATCTTGTTGGTGTGGTAGCTGTAGAGCAGCTCCTGTGCCACATTAACGGTGTGTAGAGAAAACTGTTCTCTGATACAGCGGTAAAAACTGTGGCGGCATGGTGGCGCAGCGTCACCTCACAGCAAGGAGGGCCTGGGTTCGCTTCCCCAGCCAGGTGACCAGCGTCCTTTCAGTGTGGAGTTGCATGTTCTCCCCGGGTCTGCGTGGGTTTCCTCCCACGTCCAAATGCAGTCAGGCCAATTAGAGATGCTAAACTGGCCCTAAGTGTTGAATGTTTGTGTCTGCCCTGTCTGGACTGGCGACCTGTCTAGGGTGTTTCCTGCCTTCCACCTAAATAAACGCTGGGATGGGTTTCAGCGCCCTCCACAAGGACAATCAGTGGCTTAGAAGATGGACAGATAAACATCTGATATTTAAAAATGCTGTAAAACTGCTTAATTAAAAAACAACAGTGAGAAAAAAGGAAGTTGCATAACGGAGATTAGTAGGACGGTAGATTGAACACATGGCAGTACTCAAATACGTTCTACCACTTACGTTTTCAAGATGATTTATCAAACTTGTCATGCGCTCCACGGTGCACCATTTTGCTCAAAGCATTTATCTTCTCGTCTGAGAATTTAAAGCGTTCCCGCTCACGATGTCTGAGGCATCTTTGCTCTTTTAGCTCCAGTGGCAACTTGGAAAGTGGTGCAGTTTGTTGCAGTGTGAGGCGAAGTGGCGTAGAAGCCTGGCACACATTTATGATGCATTTAACTAAACCAGCTATGATTTACTAATTTTTAACTTATTGTTAAGAAAAAACAGTTCTGTCTAAAGGCCTGAACTGATCAAATTTATTGGAGGCCACAATTTCTGTCGCAACCAGCTGACTAAATTGTGTTGGACCATTTCGCACCATCACTCAGGCTCTAGTTTGTGTATGTGTGTGTGCACGAGAAAAGGGTAGAAAGAAAGATTGAAAGAAACGAGCCAAGAAGGAGAGAATAGCAGCAAGCAGAGAAAGCTCAAAGAGAGCGGCGAACAAAGAAAACGTGTCAAGAAAAGAAAAGTGTTCCATGAGCTTCTATTCTCGTCATCAATCTCTGTCATCCTGGGACTCCAAACGAAACACTGATTGGGCAGGAGGCTGTCAGCCACCCTCATCTTTATGATAGAGATGCCCATTCCTCCGGTCCGGTTCACATGCGAACGCTGACCTTATCGACAGCAGGTGAAGGATCCAGGCCTTTACAGACTCCAGAGTGTCCAGTAGGGGCGCTACATTACTGTTGATACACGGTTACACCATAGTTATGAAGCCAAAGCTAAAATGTGTGTAAATGTTGGTTTTCAGTCAGTAAATACACTCATTTCCAGCATCTCACACACATTCACAAGTTTAGTTACCTCTTCAGTCAAAGAAAAGGATCATCAAACTCAATAAAGTGTCCATCTACACAGCTACCCTGCTAACCCTCACTTACAGCTTGTTCTCCTCATCTGAAGAGCCATTTCTGTTGTTCAACTAATCCATCCTCTCCACTGTGATGATGATTTGAAGACAGTTATACAGCTGCAGTAAGAAATTCAGCAGTAACATTAATTATCCATCTTCCTTCTGCCACCTAAAGGAAACAGCCTGAATCATCACAAAGCAGTTCAAAACATCCACCCACTTTTAGGACGTCCTCAGAAGGGTTTATATTTGGTCTTTAAACTAGGAAACCTCACTCTAGAGCCCACGTGTCCACTTCAACCTGAGAAGCACTACAGTCCCCAGCATGCACTGCAACATAGTGTGTGATCTGACCCCAAACAATGATCTCTGGGCCAGTGGTGACACAAAAAGAAAAGATGCCTGGTGTCCAGTTCAAGCAATCAGAATCAGAATCAGAATGCTTTATTGATCCCAGGGGGAAATTGCAGTTGTTACAGTTGCAACCATTGATGTAAAAGAATAAACACTCTAATAATGTAAAACAAATAATTTAAAACAAGAGAGAAATTTGCAATTAGGCAGTTTAAAAAAAAAAACTAAAAAATTTTATTTTTATTTAGAATTATTTTTGAATAAGTATTTAATGTCTGTTTTGCTGTTGGGTCATTCTACAGAAACGTCCATTTTTGCGTCCCTAGCGTTTACAGATATATTACACTCAAAAACATGTTAAGGTTACAATTTATTTATATTTTAAAATAAAACAATACGTTATTTTAACAATTACACCTTCTTGAGCCTCAATTTAGCAATTTTGGTTTTTAAACCAATCATATAGAATTCCAAGCACCGCAGAAGAGCTCGTCCTCACAGTCATGTGTGAAGGCTGAGTGACATATTTACACGTAAAAAACTGCAATTTTAACTTTTCTGCTATTTTAACTGTAATAATCTATACATGACTATGAAATATATTATTTAAATGACGAATAAATATTATAAAATATATAATGAAAGTTGTGGACCCCAGGAGTCGTGTCACTGGTGTTACTGCGTAACAAAAAAATCTCTTATTTTGTAATAAAAGTCACACTGATGACATCACTCGACTTCCTTTTACCTGTTTTCCGAGGATCTATGAAGAAAAGCTCATGGTGAGTCCACTGTGTCTTTCAGTTATCAGAGATTTTCTCATTCAGCTCATGATTTCATATGAAGCTTTTAGCTGAAGTCACTGGTGTGACCAACTTTATTCTGAGGTGTGAAAAAATAGAATACAAATGGATTAAATTCCATATTTTAGTGGATATTCCATGATTGACAACATGTGGTTTGATGCTCTGTAGCAGTTATTTTGTAAAATGCATTGTTCATTAAAATGTCTCTGGGGTTCCTTTATTATGTGGAACACCAATGAGGATCAGTCACACCAGTGACTCCTATGGACAGACAGGAAAGTGGACGTTTCTGTAAAATGACCCTGCTGCAGTTTTGGCATATTTTGAATAAATAATGGCCCATTTGGGTCATGGCAAAATATAAGTAAAAATAGAATAAAACCACAGCTGGCCCACAGATCAGCCGAGATGTTTTAATCTGGCTCTTTCAGTGGTTGAGATTGCCACCCCTGCTCTAGAGGACACTACTGCCCCTCTGTAAAAGGCGAGTGAGCAACAACAGATAAAGCGCTGATTACTTTTCATCACTTTTTTGGCCATTTAAGGTTAATGTATGTTCATGTAAAGGGATTTTATTCCCTCTCATTTTAAACAATGTCTGTTGGTCCATTCATCATGAAACATTCACACAATGTAACGCACAGCAAGCATTTTCAAATGTAAACAAATGTAAAAATGGAGTTACAAGAAAAACATAAACACCTATAGCCGTGTCTCTAAACAGCCCCGGGTGCCCAGCGCTTCTCGTCGAGGCCCACAGCTATGAATCTTTAATCGTGGGAGTACTGCAGCTGTGTGGGACTGACCAGTGCACTCAGCCTGGGACTGCATTATTCACAGCACTCCAGAGAGCGCTCCACCTCATTCTGCGTAAAAGCCCAGAGGCTTTGCGTTAGATGGCCCCTCCACGCCTGGGCCCATGCTCTCTCTCGGGACAGGTGAGCGTTCAGAGCCCCTGTTGCTTTGTACCTCTTGGAACATGGATGAGTGATGTCTGGTGTTTCTTTCACCGAAGACCAAAGCGTAGGAGGATCTGAATCGCAGGAAGGAGAAAAGGTGGTCACATGCCAAAAGTATGTTTCATCTCAAAATAGAGCTGTACGAAACAGGCACAGCCCACTGCTTCTCTCAGGGTTCTCTCCTCTTTATCTGAACTCAGTACAGTGTGCTCAAGTAGGGTCTCACTGGCTTTAACTGCATGCTAACTGTCATTGGTTGTAACTGCGAGCCTCCCAAACTGATTTAATCTGATTTATTCGAACTAATTTGCTCTGGTCTGTGTCAGTGAATAAGAAAGAGCTACAATATGCTCGTCTTTTCATTCTAATGTAACAGTAAAGATACAGGAGGTAATGTCTGTGCAGAGGTGTGCACGCCTGGTGAAGACAAAGGTAGCAGACAATCCACTACAGGTGAACTGATTATATTTGAGTGTTCTGTTATTGTGCAGCCGTGAGGGCTACACTGTGCCACAGATAATATCAGACAGGTGTGTGTGTGTGTGTGTGTGTGAGAAGTGTATGGATGACTGCATTCTCTGCATCGCTGCGTGAACGTGCATGAATGGTCGATTAGTTGTGTGGCTGAGTCTGAGGTCATGCTATTACAAGACAGATTGAAGGAATATTGATCCGGCTGTTGACAAATTGACGGAATGAATGCCTGGAAGCACAATTTCTCTCTCTCTCACTCTCGCTTTAGCTCAAGACTCTCTCTCTCTCTCACCTTCCCTTTTTGGCTCAATCATATCCTCATTATATCTCCTTCCTGTCTCTTCAGCTCTGGTTAACCCTGCTGTTTCCACTGTGAGGAATGGCTCTTTTGTTGCAGCACTTCGGGAGATGCTGGTTGATTACATGTCTGTGTGGTAACAAAGCTTTGTATCTCCAAACCTGTAACTTAAGGAGAAGGAAAACAGTCAACAGTCAACAGTCAGAGGCACAGCCATGACCAGACTGATCACAGACACACTCAGTCAAAATGGGGAAAGAATATTAACTAATGTTATTGTATTATGGCCATATCACTTCTGAATGTGTGAGGTATAGTTAGTATAGTTCAGGCGACCAATCCCAAGCTCTGTCTCACTTAAGCCCTCCAATCACTACTTAGCAACCATTGCTATCCTCCATTGGCTTCACCTTTTATCAGCGGGCCAGTGTATAAATCTGAAGCTCCAGCTGCAGTGAAAAGATGAGATCCCGTCACTGACAGAGAGAGTATGTAGATTTCTACCCATTTCAAAAGTCAAAAATAAATTTAACTAAAGTAAATCTACTTCAAGCTAAAACGGTCTCTAAATGTCAAAGCGCACAGTTTAGGATTTCAGGTTGGCTTTGAAGTTCTTTGAAGGTCTTTGTTTATCTCAGCTGTCTGATTTGAAATGTCTTCATTCAGGACAGGCTTTTTAGTGAAGGGTGTTGTAGTGCTGGTTGTGTTTATGTGAATTCAGCATTCTAGCTGATGTGCACACAGTCCTGCTAGTGTTTATATCATCAGAGGGATGAAGCATTTAATAAGATAGGATGATGACTAGGCTTCAAACAGGCTACAGCCTGATTTCATGACACTGTGGGACATGAAGCATCTGGAAATTGTATCTACCAAGCTGGTCTACCCAAAAATGTATTTCCACCTAGGCCACTGGGAGAGTTTCTGAGCTAGCTGAGCATTTTACTCAAGATTCAAGATACTTTATTGTCATTAAACAAAGTACAATGAAATTGGGCAGCAATCCTAACAGAGCAAAAACAAAAAGATTAAACTGGGAATAAAACAAAAAAATACAATATAAAATGTAAGATGTTAGAGGAAAGGCTATATAATTTACAATTATAAAAAGCAAAATAGAAAATAAAACAATAAAATAATTTTAAATGAAATTATGAAAAAGTAAGATAAAAAGGGTGGATATAAAAGAACGTAGCAGCTGTGGTGCTGCACTTGAGCGTATTGCACGTATGTAAATGGTCGTGTTTCTATTTACAAATAGTGCAGTTTAATCATAAATATAAAGAGCAGGTGAATGTAAACATCTTTAATGTAAACATTTCATGCAGTGATAGGTGAAGTCTTTGTGAGTAGAAGGTGAAACATGAGGATTCTGGTTCATTTTCGCTCACCTGCTGGTTCACAGTGAATCAAAAATCAGACGACATTTCAGGAGTGGCTGAAAGTCAATACACTGTAATGTAATACTACAGAATAAAACGTCCTTTAAATGATACAGTCATAGCAAAAAGGGCTCTATACAGTACCAAAAACGGTTCTATGAGTTGTAACAATGGCAGAACCCTTTACCATTTACAACAGGGTTTCCATCATCAAATATTATCAGCAGAACCATTTAACAATGCAAAGCACCATTTATGCACTCAAATGAGTCTTTGAGTCGTCACAGTTCTACACCGCTTTTAGAAAAGAACCCTTAAGGAACCACTTTATTAGGTGTGTTTGATGTGATAATTCATGCTTATGACCAAGTAAATAAACTGACAAGGTATTAAAGCTGAATTCTGATTTCAAGTTGACTTTCATATCAACGTATGTTAATGTGTTAACAAGGTTTTATTCCAAGTAATTTTGGAGCACTTTTATTGATCCACTCATCATGAAATGACGACACAATGCAGCTGACGTTTTCAAATGATGTTAATAATAATAAACAAAACAAATGGAATCATAAGGTTTTGATATGACAGTGATGACATCAAAGTGCCACCGGTGATGATCATACACAAACAACCACAACAGGAGTGTGTACACGTCTGACAGCCACGCTGCTCCTTTCTGTCGTCCAGTTTTGCGATGGGTTCTTGAGGTTGTGGGTGTTAGAAGGACAGTAAAAAGTGTGTGTGTGTGTGTGTGTGTGTGTGTGTGTGTGTGTGTGTGTGTGTGTGTGAGAGCACATATCTCACCTTCCCTACTATGTGTGATAAACTCTGGCACAGCTGCTTGTGTTTTTTCTCACCTTGCATTTCTCCTCTGCAGCCCTGTCTCCTCACCCTCCTCTCCCTCCGTCTCTGTGCTGTCTGAGCTTTTTCAGCTCTTCTTTCAGTATTTTTGTCTGCGCTACGTGCAAATATAAGAATGAATGCTTCTGTTCTGTTTATTCATTTATATTTATTTTGCTCAAGTTGTTTCTCAGAACACTTGATTTACTGGAAGCTCACGCTACATGGAGAAACAGTGCTACTGTAATCTGCAATGTTTTCTAGGGATGCACTAAGACAACGTTCCCCCTCCTATACCAGTCCTAACTCTGTGTAACTCATAGTTGCCTATAAATCTTGATATTTATCCAATTCCACTTTTTAAATGTTTTGTTTTGGTAAAGCAGTGCTCTGCGTGACAAAAGAAACAAACTACGCTTGAATGAATGATATTTACTGGTTGGATAACTTCACATTTGAATGGTTTTAGAGCTACAAAAGGTTGTTTGGCATGGCTGAGCTCAAACATTTTAATTATGTTTGATGTACTGAAATCCTTGATGGTTGTGCTTCCCTTTCCCTGCCATTACAGATAATGCAATGAGCATTTTTACTACTGCTTGTCTTCAGCATGAAATAAATATTTTAAATTTCCCGTTTTTTTTGTTTTGAACAGAAAGAGTTTGAAGTAATATGAAAACACTGTTAAATATTTCAAAACATACTATTTATTCCTAAGTCCATACAGTCCATTTATGGAAACTACGCTGCAAAGCAAGCAAAGATTCTTCTAAATGTACTGTGATGTCACAAGAACCCATTTACAGATATCTACCTATACAGCCTACAGCAGTTTAGCTCCGCACGCTTATATAGACGTTAAAAAAGAGGCTTCAGCCAGGACTGACTTTTTAATAAGGTGCAATATAGGACAGCCAATCAGAGCATAGGTTATTTACCAGTGGTGGGAACAAGTCACTAAGTTGCAAATAACAAGTAAGTCTCAAGTCTTGACACTTAAGTTCCAGGCCGAGACAGTCAAGTCTCAGTTCAAGTCCCGAGTCAGTACAGGCGAGTCTCAAATCTTTGAGTCCTAAACAAGTCAGTCTGCATTATTCAGCTAATTTAAGGCTGCAACACTGAATAAAGGTAACAGTACTGCAGCCTTTTAATGACAGCATGTTAGCAGTTTATGGCTGTTTATTAATGTTTTATCAATTTTTTACCCTTCCAACTAAATCCATGGTACACAGATGACCACACTCTTAAAAAGGATGGTTCTTCAAAGGTTCTGCAGTAAAGAACGGTTCTCAAAAGAACCATTAACACTCAAAGAACCCTTTGCATGGTTAAAGTGTTTTTGCCTCATGAAAGGATTCTTTAGAATGTTCTGTAGATGGTTCTATTGTTAGAACATCAAGCTTGTAACAATAGGAGAACCCTTTTGGGTGCTTTACTAAAGAAGCTTTGAAGAACCATCCTTTTTAAGAGTGTGTGACAGACATACTGTATGCACAAAAAGTCGTGCACTACACAGGAAAAGAAATTTAAAAGTACTACTGAACTTAATTATATATATATATACATACATACATATACATATACATATACATACATATACATATATATATATACATATATATATATGTATATTTGCGAGTAGCAAAAGAAAAGGAAAAGAGAAAGACAGACAAACGTTACGACGACGACGATTTAACGGTACGTTAAATCTGCAACAAGAGATGTCACACACTAAAAAGTTGCGAAGATGAAGTCGCTTCTCTTTCTAATTTTAACGTTCCACCTCTGCTGCATTTCCTCCGCTGCATTTCCGCACTTCCAAGCTCCGCCCTTTGCGTTCCGTCAACATTACATTATAAATATTTAGAAAATTGATTTTTGACATTCGTGAATCGATTCAGAATCATCTACGTCTGCATCGCGATGCATCTAAGAATCGATTTTTTTCCCGCACCCCTAATATAGACATATTTGCAGAGGGCTGTTGATGATTTTTGGGAGCATTGGGCTCACAGGATTAAAATAACCAGCTTAGCACTTAAACTAGCTCAGGCTAGTTTGAACTGAATTTAAATGGCAACTGAAACCAAAACGACTGAGCTGAACAAAGTTTCCAGGAAAGATGAAATGAACGTACGAGGCTGAAGTTGACTTCTTCTTCGCCAGCTTCGTATTGAAATTTGTCGTTCCACCTTAAATGGTGCAGCAGTGAGGCGCCGGAACGTAACTGCTGCACCATTTAAGGTGGAACGACAAATTTCAATACGAGGCTGGTGAAGAAGTCAACTTCAGCCTCGTGGTGAATGCTGTGCTTGTTTCACCTGCAGAAGCTGTGAAAATCGGTCAATAGAGAGACGCTGTGGTTCTTTAGTTGTTTTTTCGTGTCCTGCTACCCTGAGGAAAGCGGTCAGTTCGCCTGGTGAGTTTCTCCATTAAGACTGGAGTTTAAGCGCTGAGCGAGGGTGCATTGATGCTGTTGATGCTTCACTTGTTACCAGTATATGGAGGTGACTCTAAACGCTTCGCTTGTCTTCCGAGCATCAGCACAGTGACAGACGTCTGACGACGCTGCTGTTTATTCAGTTTACGGTACAAAACAAATCCACTCAGATGAAAAGTAACCGACTGTGTAGCGTCTGCAGTCGGACTCTCTCCATGTTTCTTATACTTTCTCGAGTCTTTCCAAGTCTTGAGGTTGAAGTCCGAGTCAGAGTCTGAGTGATTGGTGTTCAAGTCAAAGTCGAGTCACAAGTCCTTCTCGATTTTCTCGAGTCAAGTCATCAAATTCGTGACTCAAGTCGGACTCGAGTCCAAGTCTTATGACCTGAATCCACACCTCTTAAAGGCACATTTTCTAAGCCGCTTATCCTTCTGGGTCGCGGCTGGGAACTGGAGCCCATCCCAGTAGTCATTGAGTGGAAGGCAGGATACACCCTGGATAGGTCACCATTCCATCACAGGGCACCTCTTAAAGGCATAAAAACAAATTCAGCCTGTTTAACTCTAAGAGATAAAGAGTGGTTGGAAAACGGTTCTGTATGAATTAATAATGAATGGTTTTGGTACATAAAACCACACAAATGTCATAAATGAATCTCAGTGGAAAAATAATAGAACTGATATTCTGTACTGCTGATACAGACACTGAGTGATGGTCTCAGGGCCCACACAGTATTGGTTTCAGTGCTACACCAGTATTTTCCCAACACTGCTTCCAGTTCATACACATATACACACAAAGACCCTAAATGGATCTCCTCTCACCTACCAAACTGGTGAGGCAGTCAAAGGAATGGTTCACAAAATAAGCCAATTCACTCACTTCAAAGTTTGCTTCTTTAGTTTTGCACTGGAGCTACGAGGCTAATGTAGCTTACAGGTAATGGAAGTCTGTGTCACCCACAATCTGTGTCTTCAAAATCTACGTCGATGTCTTTTCCGGTAGCACAGTCTATTAATTATATTAACCTTAGCTCCAGTGTAAAACTGAAGAAGCCAGTGTAGAACAGACACCAGGCGTGTTTCAGATAATGGACTATGTTTGGGGTGATGGGAATGATTAAGCTGAGCTGTACTGAGCTGTAAACTGTTGTAAGAAATGTCTTAAATGCTTAGATGGCAATTATTCTTGCTTTATAATGAGCTTCTGTCATCTCACCATAACAGCAGCTCAGAGTCGACATTCTCCATTTGCTGAAACAAATAGGCTGAATAATACGCAACACAATAATAATCATTTTCCATAAGTCTGCAGTCTTGTGTATCTTCGTAGTATGCTAAACTTTTCCAGATGGGCAAGAAACCACCCTTGAGAGCATCCAAACAAGAAACGTACACCACACACACACACACACACACACACACACACACACACACACACACACACACACACACCTGCAGCTGAGTAGGGCCTTGGCAGCCCGGAGGACCATCTGTTTCCTCAGTGCCAGTGGAAGGTACACTGGCACACCTGGCCCAGGGGAGGCTCTGAATAGTGCCAAATCATCTGCCCATTACTGGTAAACACATAAGTGAATGCAGCTTTCATAGACTCACCATCTGATTAACACAGGATGTCCTAACCTTTCGGTAGAGGCACTTTCAGAGGTATAAAAACATTCAGAAACACAGCCGGTGAATCCTGTGAATGGACGACTCTAAATGTGTGAGAGCACAGCACTGAAGGAATACTGCAGCTGTGATGTTTGAATTTATGAAGGTCATTCAGTTCACAGCTCCCCCACACAAACTGCACCAGTGAATATTTCATTCCAAACATCATGCAAACTCACTGTTGCCTAGAGTTAGTAACATACTACACTCCTGTGGACTGGATTAGGCCCTGATCACCCTTTGGATCTAAATAAATAAGCCTATAGCCCCACATTAATTACACACAAAGCAGTGTTGCACTAAAATGCAGTATCAATATCGGTGATGGAGATCCCGATACCTCTGACTGACACCGCAAAGCAGTTTCTGAAGAAGCATACACACCAGTAGACAGAGCTTAACCACACTTAAGCGGTGTGGGACGACAAGCAGCGGTAAAAAGGCTCATGACAGAGTCTGTAACGGCAGTTTTGTGAGTGAAGAACACTCATCGGAGCCGCTTACCTATCGGCTGAGCTGCTTCTTTCAGTATCACTCGACTGCCGCTGTGTGGTCACAGTTAATGTTACTGAGAGAGAGGAAGGAACTGCCGGACTCTCAGCTTAATGATAGCCTTTAGTCTCGATTTAGCCTTTAGCACAGCAGCCCGCTAGCTGGGCCTGTGCGTCCACTAGCCTCATCTGGGGTGCGCCTCCATCGGTCAGCTGCATCACTCAGCAGTGGGGTCTTTAACCGAGCCAGAAAACCCCTGATACTCGCTGATACTGACAGCATGAACGATGGTGAAGCTGCTGTGTGCTGCTGTGTAAACACCACAGGTTTATCTGTTTACTGTTCAGCTCTGTTTTTAACTGTTAAACGTGTTTCTTATCACTAATTATATAATAGGAAATACTAAATATGTACAGTACATAAACACAAATAAGTTTTCTTAAGCATCTAACAAATAGAATCCAACAAGTAAATGCCATTTCATTTCATTTGTGACGGAGAACATAGATTTTTACCACAATATAATATTTTTAAAATGTAATGTGTACATTTTAGGATTTATGGGTGAGTTAGGTTAGGTAGAGTTAGTATCAGTATTGGTACTTGGTATCGGCTGATCAGGTATTGGTATCAGAAGGGAAAATAAGGTATCAGTGCATCTCTAGTACAAAGTCTGTTTTTTGGCCATTGGTTTTTCTGTCATTTCCTTTGTTTAACCAAATATCTGCCCATTAACTCTTATGGGACACTCGAATATCAAAATCATCCAGAAGGCACATGCCGAATTTACTTTTTAAGATATTTAATTTTCCCTATTTGTTCATTTGTTCTCCACTGAGCATTATAGTAAAGGTAAATAATTGAAGTTAACACTTTTTTGCTCACCTTCTCTGTCAAACACACAGATCCAACACTACGTTTCCTTCTTGCTCTGTTATGTGTATAAAACACTAAACCTCTCATTCATGAACTTACACTATGTGTCCAAACCTGTCCAGACAGCCACTCTAATTAGTGAATTCAGCACTCGTTGCTGACACAGGCATTCAGTTGTGCACTGGCAGCTTGTGTGTCATCTCCATAGAAAAGCACTGCCAGTAGAGTGGGACACTCTGAAGCAGCCACACACACGAGCCTAAGGTGAAGCGGAATGCTGAACATCGGCTAGAGGGGTTTGAAGACCCCCAGCATTGGGCTGCGGAGCTGTGGAACTGTGTTCTCTGGAGTGATGGAGCTCCATTAAATACCTTCAGGATGAACCGGAGTGGAGTTTGTGATCCAGAATTAATAATCCAACATCAGTGCCTGACCTCACTAATGCTCTTGTGACTGAATGCACTCACTTTCCTCACAGCAATGTTCCAACATCTCGTCTGAAGCCGTCCCAGAAGAGTTACAGCGGCAAATAAGGACAAAACTCCCTATTAGTACCCTACACACTTAAAAAAGAAGGTTCTTCAAAGGTTGTTCACGCAAAGGGTTCACTGAATGTTCATGGTTCTATATAGCACCAAAAAGTGTTATTATGTTGTTGTGATGTCAAGCTTGTAACATTAGAAGAACCATTTTGGGGCTATATAGAACCCTTTTCAAAAAGGTTCTATATAGAACCATCTACAGCACATTCTCCTTAAATATGAAGAACGCTTTCATGAAGCAAAGAACCATTTCATCATGCAAGGGGGTTCTTTGAATGTTCATGGTTCTATATAGCACCAAAAAGGGTTCTTCCATTGTTTTGATGTCAAACTTGTGATAATAGAAGAACCTTTTTGGTGCTATATAGAACCATCTACAGCACATTCCCCATAAATATGAAGAATCCTTTCATGATGCAAAGAACCCTTTCATCATGCAAGTTGGGTTCTTCAAATGTTTATGGTTCCATATAAGACCAAAAAGGTTTCTGCTATTGTTATGAAGTCAAGCTTGTAACAATAGAAGAACCCTTTTTGGTGCTATGTAGAACCATCTACAGCACATTCTTCATCGTTCTAAAAACGCTTTCATGATGCAAAGAACCCTTTCATCATGCAACGGGGTTCTTTGAATGTTTATGGTTCTATATAGCACCAAAAAGCATTCTTCTACTGTTATGATATCAAGCTTGTAATAACAGAAGAACCCTTTGTGGTGCTACATAGAACCCTTTTCAAAAAGGTTCTATAGAGAACCATCTACAGCACATTCTCCATAAATCTGAAGAACCCCTTCATGATGCAAAGAACCCTTTCTTCTTGCACAGGGTTCTCTGAGTATTCATGGTTCTATATGGCACTAAAAAAGGGTTCTTCTACTGTTATGTTGTCAAGCTTGTAGCAATCGAAGAACTCTTTGTGGTGCTATATAGAACCATCTACAGCACATTCTCCATCGATCTGAAGACCCTTTGATGATGCAAAGAACCTTTAATCACACAAAGGGTTCTTCGAATGTTCACGGTTCCATATAGAAACATTTTCTGTACTAGAGAACCCGTGAAGAACCCTTGTAGATGTCATGATATTCTACTTCTGTTCATACTGTGCAGACTGACTATTCTAATAACTGCTGCTTACAATAAAAACTCTCCTGCTAAGATTCAGCAAGTGAGCAATACATTGCAATATTATGAAAAACTGATATAAAGCGGCACGTTTGTGTTCAGTTATAACTCAGACATAACAACCATCACTTCACATCATAACTGTCAATACAGAAGCTCACAACAAGTCACAGAAACAGTAATACTGCTTATTCCCAATTAAAAAGACCAGACTGCAGTGAAAAGTGCCGCCTCCTTACATAATAGCAGTAAGTATGCTGTTTTAGACGTCACTGCATAATTCATATTCACATATAAAAGTTGAAGCAGCAGCGCACCAGTCGAGGGGTGCATAAATATTCCGCTCCAGTTTTGCCGACGGGAGCACACAGTTATAAATCTTCTAAGTTCGGCAGTTTGTACCATGTTTCTTCATATACTGTATGCATATTGAGTGAGATGAGTTCATTTGTGATTCGCTGGCATCTTCAGCAGGTTTTATCAGCTGCTCTTTAGGCAGAATATTACAGCGACTACAGGCGTCCCGCTTCAAACAAAGGAGCGGAAGGTGAAACGCGGAGAGGGACTGAATGGGCTTTAATCTCGCTCTGAGCTCACGTCCCTGCGCCGTGAGGAAATAGGTCAAAAAACCATGTAATCAACATTTCGTCTGTGCCATCGGATTCTTTTTTAAACCTCAAACCGAGACTGTCCGCTGAAAATAACCCAGCGTGCACACTGACTCACTGAAATCAGACACGGAAAGCCATTTTTAACTAATATGTGACGGAACAACCTAAAACAAGACACCCGGTCTCTCTCTGAAGGGCTTCAGCCAGCCAGTCCATGTCTGCGTCAGCTGGGATTCATTTTTCTGTCCGTCAGTGCTGGAGTGCGTCATCAGCCGTCTTCTCTGGAACTCTTACTAATATCCTTTTATAACGCGAGCGTGATCCAGAGACTGGAAGTCCTAAAGAGGGGCAGATGGACGTTAGTCCGGGCTCTCCCTGTCAGATAAGGGCTTTTTACTCTCACTGCTCGGTAATCAGAAAGTTGGCAGAGAGGATCATCCTGGATATCTGAACTCCAGCTGACTGACTTTGTTGTGTTTTGTCTTCCGGTGCTTTTCTCTCTCTCTCTCTCTCTCTCTCTCTCTCTCTCTCTCTTTCTCCCTGTTTTAAAATATTCATGCTAAATATGTAATATAAACATATAAATATACATAACTGTGCCATTTTGTATATTCAAATAATATATCCCATAAAAATCTATGCACATATGTAGATGAAATATATGTACTAGAGTAATCTTTAATATTTACCTTTATGTCAAACATGGAAATATATTACACACTTGACATATTTAAAGAAGAAATATTTTACCTTTTCATATGGATCTCTCTATATTTTTAAAAACACCCCCTCCACCCCCCAACATCTCTTCTTGCTGTTCTTCACTGATACTGAGTCTTCACAGAGCATTTTGCAGTATTTAGGACCTAAAGTCTTAAAGAGCCTGATAACTAAACATCAGAACACTCAGAGAGAGAGAGAGAGAGAGAGAGAGAGAGAGAGAGAGAGACAGTGGGAGATACAGACAGACAGAGAAAGACACTGAGAGCAAGATTAAATAAGAACTAGAATAAGATAGAAATATAGAAAAAAACAATGTGGGAGAAAGAAAGAATGAGGAGAGATAGGCAGTGATAGAGAGAAATAGAGAGAGAGAAAAACTAAGAGGGGTATTGTGAGAGGAAGAGGGAGGGAGTGAGAGAGAGAAAGAGTGAGTGGGAGAGAGAGTGAGAAAGACAGTGAGAGACACAGAATGAGCAAAAAAGAGTGAGAGAAAAAGCAAGCAAGAGAAAACAGTGAGAGAGAGGGCAAGAGAGACACAGTGGGGGGGTGAGAAGAGAGAAAGAGAGACAGTAGGGGTGGAAAGAGAGAGAGAGAGAGAGAGAGAGAGAGAGAGAGACAGTAGGGCTAAATGATTTTGGCAAAATATCTAATTGAGATTTTTCTAATACTGTGATTACGATTTAAATTGAAATTGTTTACAAATGAGGTATAAATTAAGATATAAATTGAGGCATAGATTGAGGTATAAACTGAGGTACGAGCCTTTTTGGAGAAGAAGATCAGTGTATATTTTTTCTGGCCCAAGTGTTGAACTTAATACAGCGGCAGTTATTTGTGGTTGTGATGTCACAGCAGTTCACAGGGTCCATATTATTAGGTAAAATTTATACGAAGGTCAACACGACAGAGAGAGGGCAAGAAAGACAGTGGGGGGGGGTGAGAGAGACAGACAGTGGGGGGGTGAGAGTGAGAGAGAGACAGTGGGGGGGCAAGAGAGAGAGAAAGTGAGGAGAGAAAGTGGTTGAGAGAGAAAGAGAGACTGGGGAGAGAAAGAGCATAAGAAGGAGACACAGTGGGTTTAGAGAGGCGAGAGAGAAAGACAGTGGGGAGAGAGAGAGAGAGAGAGAGAGAGAGAGAGAGAGAGAGAGAGAGAGAGAGACAGAGAGAGAGACAGAGAGAGAGAGAGAGAGCTGGACGTTCTTTCCATCGTAGTCAGATGGGAAGAACAGTCTTCCTGTACTCCTCTCTCTCTTTTCCTATAATCTCTTTTTCATTTACTGTGTAGTTTTGGTGGGAATCTCAGATTAGTGTTCGCTTCTGACACAGCCAACAACCTGGCAAAGGGCCACTGCAGTGGATGACTGAAGAACACTTAACTGTGAACAAACACTGCAGAACATATCGAGAACACTATCCAACATGTAGGCTCACTGTCAGAGAACGTATGAAGAGAAGAACACACTGGATCTCAGAGGATCACCTAAAGACAATCAGTAAGTCTCACGAGCAGAGCCACGATACAGCTGGTGAAAAGTAGAAAGTCTGTATTAGACTGAGGAGACCCAGACTAACCTGCACCGTAAAGATGGATTTAAGAAAAAATAAAGATAAAACAAAGAAGCTGCTCCAAAGCTCATTATCTTATCTGTGCAAGCATGATTTTCTGGGTTTGTGTGGCTGCTAACGGAACTGGGGCTCACCTGTCTTCACTGGTGTTGTGACTGTCAATTGGCCAAACTCACCCAAACTGAACCCACTGAGCTCACACTTCACTTCAGACCAGACTGAAGGCAAAAAGCCCTTAAAACGAGCAGGAACTAAAAATGGCTGTAAAGCCAGAATCTGGTGATGTGTGTTGGCCGCAGGCTTGAGGCAGCCATCAGCTGCATTCCAAAGCCGAGGCTGCGGCCGAGGTGGGCTGCGTTTATCGGCCTCTATGTCATAGCAGGCCATTCCAAAGTGAAGGATCCTTCGTTTACAGCCTAGAAATGCAGCCTACATTCTGAGTTCCACAAAAAACGGCGGAAAACAGAGCCGGTGGAGCAGAGCTTATTTTGAAATGTAAGTTGTCCACGTCCTTAAATTAGTCTTCATTACCATATAAAGTGATAAACTGATTATTTAACCAGGGGTCTTTAATTAAAATTCAGTAAGGTCCAGTTAGAGAAATGTCCTCTAGCAAAGTTCAGGAACATCATAATGTCTAAGTTGCATTATGACTCAGTGCCATATACTGTTTACTGAAGCAGCCTAGCAGGTATATCAACATCTTATACAGTCAACAACTGAATATCAAATCAAATAAAGTACAATTTATCATCAGTTTTCTCTTTTTAGATCACGTCATGTGAAATAACTTCCCTCTGACTCACTTTCTTCTCTGACTGCTGTTTCTCGCCTCGTCCCTCCCCTGTGTGTGCGTCACTCACTCGAGTCTCAGTGCTCATTGTAATGCACAGATCTGATTGGCTGAGCAGCTTCACATGTGATATTTACAACACATGCGATTGGTCTGTGAGTCTCCCGGGCCACTAAAGCTACCGTAAAGACTAGAAAAGCTACGCTGATTAAAATAGGACCACCCCATCAAAATTAAATAATTCTCCATAGTTTATCGGTTACAGGTCCAGGTCCGCATAGGACAGCATATGGGTCCGGACTCGGACTGCGGTCCGCCTATTAGTGACCTCTGATTTAAACCATTTGTCCATATATCGTATTTAAATCAAAAGTATTTGTTTAAAGTAGTTTATCATACTACATAAGAACAGCTCCTCCATTTCTGTGAGGAAATGAAAAAGCAACGAACTCAATGCAGCGGCTCCATTTTCTCTCACCAGTTCCCTCACGAGTTTGGCGCCACTCTGGTGACATCACCACGCAGCCTCGTTAAGACTGATCCATTTTAATAGGCTACTAAGGAGGAGTCATCATAGGACAGTCCTACCGAGGACCTGCACTGCCTCGGTTGCAGCCTCGTCTAGGCCAAAACACAAACGAATATTTGGAAACATTATGGTTAAAAAGGTGTGCCTAATAAAACAGCCACTGAGTGCCGCTACACAGCAGGGGTACCTAAGACACTGACACTCAGAGCAGCACTGCAAAAATCCATGACTCTTTGCTGTAAAGAGAGGAGGTGACAACTCAAACATCCAGCCCTATTTCCACATCGGCCCTCACAGTTATAGCCTCATAAACGTCCCGTTTACAGCTCTGCTACTTAAAACTCAGATAAAAAACAGCAGATAGCCGGCGGGTAATGAGTATTCTGGCACCCATTAGCTGCCATTACATCATTCAAGGGAACGGTGCTGGTAGTAGCCGTGATATTGAGGTAATTCAGAGTGATGGGAAACATTTCGGGAGGCTCTGTATGAACGGTAAACGCAGTGACTTATTCAGTCCGTTCTGTGTCTGAGACATTTGTTTATCCTCAGCACGTAAATACATTTCCTAACAGAGCTGGAAGTCGAGACCACCTTCAGCTTCATATTCCCTTTATGCTTCTGTCCTCCCGCCTCTCCGTCTCTCTCTCTCTCTCTCTCTTTTTCTCTCACACACTCGTACACATTCACTAACTCACTCTGTCACTGCCGTTCTAGACGTTAAGGTAAGATCTGCAGTCTCCTGTTGAAAAAGAATACTTAATGTGTCTTGCATTTTTTCCTCACTGCTCCCCTCTCTGTCTCTCTCTCAGTCCTTCTATCCATCCGCCCGTCCTCCAGCCTTCAAAGTGCCCTGCTTGAATAGTCAGTAGGGAGGCAGTGATTCGGGAACTGTGGGCCGATGTTGATATCCAGTATTGTTCATGTACATGTTAAGGATGCGCCTTCCGACGACTTTTACTATTTGAGTCTCCGTGAGGGTTAATAAACAGATAATTGGTTAACCAGGGGTAAAAAACAAACACGGGCAACATTAATGTAGGGCTGCAGGCGTAGCTTTTTAGGCGAGAGCACTGGTGCTGCACAACAATTCAACAGCACACATGTTTTAGTATTCAAGAGCCAAGAGGAATCAGTAGGTTTTCCTGTTGGATGAGTGATAGAGGGATCCTCGATTGAGCTAACGGGATAAAACTGCAGCTAACAGGCACAAAGCAAGATGGTGGAGAGGACTTATCACAGGTGGTCTTTTCTACTCAGCAGACCATGTATGTTCACTTGTGGACACTGTTTCTGGACTTCAGCAGGAATAGCGATAAAGCCACGCTATCCCTGCCTTCTCAAGGCCTCAGCAGACTTCTGCAGAAAAAACGAACAACTGCAGACGTCATGCAGAGGTTCCGCTTGCAAACAAAGGTGGACAACTTTGAGGAGCTTCGTTTCACAATAAGTATGCTGAGCGCTTTGGCAGAGACTCCAATATTTCACTGTGAAACGCGCATTTGTTAAATAAACAAATCAGTATCTCCTAAATGTAAGATGTTCAGTCTGTTATTCAGTAATACTGACTAGTACTGAGCACCAAAACACACAGGTTATCTTATATTTAGGTTCACAAGAGGACGAGGCTGAAGTTGGCTCTCTGTTCACCAACTTCTTCTCAGAATTTTCCCGTTCCACCTTAAATGGTGGCAGCATTCTGGACTCGCACGTCACCACAGCTAGAACTGTGATAGAATTGTTCTCCACTAGTCATGAAACTTATCATGAAATGTTATAGCGTCACCTGCAGTTGTGGAGCACCTGCGTCAGGCAACACAAAACCGCAGAGAGTATGTGAGCCTGTGAGCGAACTTTGTTTCGCAGGAAGTAAGCTGAGGCCTGATGTCCATTCAAGGCTACAAGCTCACATAAAGGCACCGTAACAGAGCAGTAAAGTATAATAAAACAGACTCACTTGCGAATTCAAACTCACCACGTTTTACAGTCTTAAAACATACTGCCATTTCACTCAAACGCTAGTCTGCATATTTTCTCCGTTTTCTTGTAATGAAACTTTACAAATAACCAAATAGCAATTTAAGCATTCGGATACCAGCACCTCGAATAGCTAACCAAGCACTCAAGTACCCATGTACATCTCTAGTACATATCTGCTGCTGCTGCTGCTGCACATAACTTTATGAAATATGGAAAATGAAACTTGAATTAGCATTATGGAAACAGAACTGTTATTTCTGTAAATGTTCAGCTCTTATTGAAATATGATAAATACATTAACAAATGTCAGTTTTAAGCAAAATATCTGCCAATACAGAAATGATTCCGTTATCACTGGAATCCCTAATTCCCAGTAATTTAAAAAGCACAGCAGAGGGTCTATGGAGAGATATAACAACGGGCCTCATTCACCAACTGTTCTTAAACCCACTTACGCAGTTTTGACGAAGATTCTGTCATTCACCAGTTTTCTTATCTGGGATTTGTTCTTAGGTAGAACAGAATCTACACACACTTAAGAAAACCAAGGAGAACAGTCATGTTCTTCTGCGCTTTATGAACACGTCATGAATCCTAAGGTATTCATGAATGAGGCCTGATGACTTTTGGGTCCCCAAAAAACTTCCAAATCAATGTATCTTCCTAAACTCCACTGTTAAAGAAAGGCTCTTTTGAAAAGCAAAGGTTTTTCTCCAATGGCACAGCTTCAAAGAGCCCTTTATGGCACCTTTATTTTTCAGTTGTTTTAAGTGTAACATCTTTGCTATAATGCAGCAAGAGTGAGACCACCCAGCCCCCATCCGCACGAGCACACACACCTGGGCCGCACAGAGGCAGACAGGTCGAGGAGCTTTTCAGAGGATCCGAACGGTAAACACTTGAAGAGCACTGAGGCAACAGCTCGGCAGCCGAGGAGCAGAATCTCTGTTCTGGAGGCAGATGGAGCGCTAATGCGGCCGATTATGCAAGCACTGCCGCTGCTGATGCCATCGCTAGACTCCTTCATAGCGTAGAAACAGTCTGTGCTGGGTGAGTTTAGAGATGCACAGGAAGATTTCAGAGATCAGTGATCGCGTCACTTGTGTTTTAGAAACTGATGGATGCGTATTAAGTCCAATCTCAACAAGCACAACAGCAAATTTACAGGTGTGTGAAGTGTTTAAATAAAACTGGGACTGATGGCCTGCATGAAGGCCTATGACTGTAATCTATTAAATAGATCTATTGACTAAAACATTATGTTTCTGCACAACACTGTCATTTCTCATTGTTTACAATCTGATCACTAAATACTATTCAGTAAAAAAAGCAAATAAATGTTCACATTTTTGCAAATGACTATCTAATAAACGGTGAACTGAGCTCCACAGTTTAGAAGCAGAATAACTGAAAGAGCCTCTCCACGTTTTCTGTGTTTAACAGAGGGTTTTTGTAGAAGGTCAGAATCTGCAGATCTAAGATCATAAACAGACACTCTGTGATGTCAGTGGCGCTTTAAGGTCATTTAGAGCTTTAAAAACAAGTAGCAGAGCTTTAAACTCTATCCTGAGTGATCCAGGCAGCCAGTGCAGCTCTTTTAAAGCGGGACTGATCTGATCTCTCTGTGTTGTTTTTGTTAGGATGCTGCTGTAATTTGTACGAGTTATAATGGATGTATAATTTTCTTAGGAAGTTCAGTAAGAAGACCATTACAGTGATCAACTCTGCTGTAACAAATGCATGAACAGGTTTCTCTGCATCGCTCTGAGAGACAAAAGGCTGAACTTGTGATTTTCTCACGTGTTAAAAAGCTGCTTAGTGACTGTGTTTACATGCAGATAAAACAGAGCTCAGAGTCTAAGATCACACCCAGGTTTCTACTGCCGGTTTGGTAGATGAAGCTAAAGAAAAGACAGGACAATTCCAGAATGATACCTGTAGTCAGTTTTTACTGAGCTGCAATGCACTGAACGATAAACTTGTGTAAAAACTAAGGAGAGTTCTGCTGTGAAGAAAAGTGTTTCAGCAATTCAGAAAACACAGCAAGACCAAAGGGAGTCTGTTTTCCTCCATCATTATCATTTTTCTATCTTGTGTTTCGGGCATCCTGCATCTGCTGGGAATAGCTGTGTTATCCTTGGCCGGCCGGCTGCGAGTCAGAATGTGAATGAGGCTTTCTCCCCGATGTCGCATCAGAGTCATGTCACAATTGGAGGCATGTCAGAATGTGAGTGAGGCTTTCAGCTCATGACACACAGAAGCACAGTGGAAGCTTCCACTCGCACCGAAATTCACCTTTCGTTCTCCGCAGGCTGATAAACACCAAACACAAGCCCTAACAGCAACGTTGTATAACAGCGGCTGAAGACGTTACTAAACTACTCAGGCCAGGTTAGCTTAACATGAGGAGGTGTGGAAATGTAATTATCATTAGAGCATCTTTCTGATTTTCATCCTGTCTGAATCAATTATTTCTGCGCCTGTTACAAACTATAAAATTCAGTAGAATTGTGCCCAACAGAAATGAAAAACTATCATTTTTAAAGAGCTGAAACTTCTGATAGCTGATAATAGAAGCCAATATCACTTTTAAATGTTAATTATATGCTTCAGTAGTTTTAGTTAAAGACTTCTACCCCGACCAATAAGATTGTTGCCAACTGACTTTCTGTTCTCAATGGTCACAATTCTAAAACTCGAATAAACAGCGATCCTTAATAATACGAACGTTGCAGCGGTCAGGGCAACCCAGAATCACAGTTTTGGTATCATTTAATTGCCTCTTATGCTTCTTATTTTTAACAAGGTCTCTTCATGGACAAGATGTTATTAATATCATGCTAAACGTGAGGTTTGGATGCACTGTACACATTTTCTTATCATGACCATGACAGTTTTTTGTGTTCAAATGTACCAGTTTATACTATATTGCTGTGTCATTGTTAAGGGGGGTCATTTCTTATTGGGTTCCCATGTTTTATCTTCCCTCTCATGAAGATGTTGTGAGTTCAAATCCTGACACTGGCTTATTGGTTTACATGCAAAGATCTTTGCTAATCTGATCAAATACATTCAGATTATAGATTAAAACTGAGGTGTTTATTCTCACTCTACTCACCAATCTAATTAAAATCTGTTTACGTGCTCACTACAAGTAATCCGATCCAAAATGACACGCATGCATAGAGAACCGCTTAGTGTAGACGTTACCATGACAACTAGCATCACGTGAGTCCAGTCACAGTGAGATGAGCAGCAGTGAGCAGCGCTTGTGTTTTTAATCGCTTTAAAATGATGTCAGACTCAGGAAAACGTCCTTCACATGTCCTCATTAAAGAAGGCCGAGAGGAAGACGTCGTGCTCTGAGACACATAAGCTGGACGTCCGTCCCACCGCCGTCTTTTAAAGATCAGAGCATAAACTTCGTCTCCTCTGCAGACCAGTTTCTGCTCCGCCATGTTGAACGGTATAAACTCTCACTATGACGCGACGAACATGATCAGAACGGACTTAAACTTTCCGATAAGGAATGTAATCAGATACAGGTGTTTACATGGATATTATTCTTCTATTTAACAGATTATTTACAGGATTACCCACCTCGATCAGTCGGACAGAAACTGTATTCCGAATGGCCTCAATCGGACTAGACTATTCCGACTGAAGTGTTTACATGGACATATTCTATTCCGATTGAGCTATTAGTCTGATTATTAAAGGATTATTAGGCTTCATGTAAATTTAGCTAATGATTCAACCAAATCAGCTTGCTATTTATCAGAGTGTGGTCTCCAGTATTTTACCAATACAAATATCAGGTCATCAACATTGGCCTACTATAAGCATACTGCTCTATATATTGCTCTATAGCAATCCTGTGTCAACTGACATGTTGGTAAATATTTTGTCATGTCCTGTAGGTATTTAAGTATTAAAGCACTCAAGGAAGCATTTATTTTTATTTTCTGCTGCCCAAATCAAGTTCTGGCCTAGCAAGTATAAAACGATGAATATAAAATCTATAACATGACAGAGAAAATTGCTGTGAACTACTAAAGCTAATGACACAATAAATTAGACACTACTATCTCTGTAATTCATGCAAACATCTATGTCCTGAGTCAGTCACAGACATTACACAAATCCTGAGATAACGTCTCTTTACAGAAATGTCCTGAAAACTGTCCGAATAGCACTTATTTTATCTGGGAATTAATCTGGATCACAAGTACACAGGGAACGGCCAGCAGTCTTAAAAGACAGAGGCTCTTCATATAAAGGCAACATGATAGCCCTCTTTTGTGCAGCTCGTCCATTCGAGAGCTTCTTCTATATTAATATAAAGATGCTGCATTATTCAGGAAGAAAGGGAGTGGTCCTGCTGCCAATGAACTCTCCCTCCTGCTAAGTTGGCTGGATGAGTGAGTCTATAATTGGACTACAACTGCAAGACAAGCTGAGATCAATAAAATACACTTAATTCGACACAGCAGAAGATGTCACGTTTTTGTGGAACACTCAGTCGCAGCAGGCCGGGAGCTGGAAAGCACAGGGACAGAAGGAGAGAAGGACCAGGCTGCTGAAAGCTGCAGCAGCCTCAGCTTCACAATCGGTCTGGGAATCAAAACACACTTTAATAATTCAGCAGAGATGGAAAGAGAGAGAGAGAGAGAGAGAGAGAGTGAGAGAGAGAGAGAGAGAGAGAGAGAGATATCTGCAGAAGGCTGCAGATGAGACTAAGGCAAAACAGAGGCCAGGGTTTTAGTCCAGAGGAGGGGCCAACACACAAAAACACACACGTCACATTAAACAGCTCCGTCAAAAGCCACAGCTATCAGTCGATATGATACAAACAAAGTATATATATATATATATTTATATAGTTATTTTTTTTTAACAGAAAGTGATGCATCATCACCATTTTTATCAACAAAGCCAGATGCACAACGCAGCTTCAAAGTGAAGGCAGGCATATCCACTCGATCCGCTACCACACACACACCTTTCAAACATGTAAATAGCAGAAATAGCAGCTTTAGCAATCGGGAATACAGAACTTTCCACCGTGATTTTTGAAGTAGACCATATT
>NW_023495354.1:0-37050 GCF_904425465.1 Colossoma macropomum
TGTCACGGATTCTCCCTTTGTCCCTCTGAGTGTCTGTTTCTTCACTTCTGTTGTAGCCATGTGCCTTTTTGTTTTCTTTTACCATGTGCTTTTGTTGTTGTTCTGTGTCTCCTCCCTGGTCCTGCCCCCTTGTTATCTGTTCCACCTGTCTGTGCTCCGCCCCTCATTAGTCCCAGGTGTTTCTTATTTTCCCTCAGTGTATTTATACCCCTGTGTTTGTTCAGTCTTCGTCTTGCATTGTGGATGTAACCTTGTCTCTTGTTTGCTTGTCGTGCTTGTAGTTTGGTTTTGTTTTGTTTTCATTATGGACTCTCATTTCAATAAAAACTCGCATTTGCATCCCGCCTCCATGCCTCAAATGTTACAGAATGCAAGACCACACAGGGAAGCAGCGAGTTTGCAGGACCTTATCAAGGAAAATGAGGTCAGACTTCAGGAGAGCTACCATCTGCTCTGTCGGCTTCAGCTGTTGCTCCCTAGTAAGGAGAAAGCCTCAGCCATGGACGTCACAGCAGGCCCGCCAGCCTCAGCCATGGACGTCACAGCAGGCCCGCCAGCCTCAGCCATGGACGTCGCAGCAGGGCCGCCTGCTTCCGAGGACGTCGCAGCAGGGCCGCCTGCCTCCGAGGACGTCGCAGCAGGGCCGCCTGCCTCCGAGGACGTCGCAGCAGGGCCGCCTGCCTCCGAGGACGTCGCTGCAGGGCCGCCTGCCTCCGAGGACGTCGCTGCAGGGCCGCCTGCCTCCGAGGACGTCGCTGCAGGGCCGCCTGCCTCCGAGGACGTCGCTGCGGCCCAGCCTGCCTCCGTGGACGTCGCTGCGGCCCAGCCTGCCGCCGAGGACGTCGCAGCAGGCCCGCCTGCCTCCGAGGACGTCGCTGCGGCCCAGCCTGCCTCCGAGGACGTCGCTGCAGGGCCGCCTGCCTCCGAGGACGTCGCTGCAGGGCCGCCTGCCTCCGAGGACGTCGCAGCAGGCCTGCCTGCCTCCGTGGACGTCGCAGCAGGCCTGCCTGCCTCCGTGGACGTCGCAGCAGGGCCGCCTGCCGCCGTGGACGTCGCAGCAGGGCCGCCTGCCGCCGTGGACGTCGCAGCAGTGCCGCCTGCCGCCGAGGACGTCGCAGCAGTGCCGCCTGCCGCCGAGGACGTCGCAGCAGTCCCGCCTGCCGCCGAGGACGTCGCAGCAGTCCCGCCTGCCTCCGAGGGCGTCGCAGCAGTCCCGCCTGCCGCCGGGGGCGTCGCAGCAGGCTCTCCTGCCGCAGGGGGCGTCGCAGCAGGCTCTCCTGCCGCAGGGGGCGTCGCAGCAGGCTCTCCTGCCGCAGGGGGCGTCGCAGCAGGCTCTCCTGCCGCAGGGGGCGTCGCAGCAGGCCCTCCTGCCGCCGAGGACGTTGCTGCGGCCCAGGCTGCCTCCATGGACGCCGCCGCAGGCCCTCCTGCCGCCGAGGACGTCGCTGCAGCCCAGCCTGCTGCCGAGGACGTTGCTTCCAAGTTCCCTGACCTGCTGGTAGCCTCTACATCCCCAGACCTGCCCATGGCCTCAGCGGCACCAGTCCCAGTTCCTGCTCCCTGGGCCACTCCTGCTCCTGCACCCCGGGATGCCACAGTTTCTGCTCCTGCACCCTGGGCCACTCCTTTTCTCATTTCCTGTCCTGGTTCGGTGCCGGCCTCTCAGCATTATGCTCCGCCGCCAACCTCCCAGCGACCCCCTCCTATGCCAATCTTTCAGCGTCCAGTGACGGCCTTCCAGTGTCCTGCTTCAGTGCCGACTTTCCAGTTCCCTGCTCAGTCTGCCACCCAGTTCCTTCGCCTGCATGAACTTAATTCTGTGTTTTCCCCCAAGTCTCTAGTCCATAGTTTTGTTTTTGTCCCTGTAACCATGTATATATCTGTACCCGTCTCAATCAGTGTTCCTGTTTCTGTGTTTGGTCTTATTGTACCTGTTCCTGTTCATCTTTCTGTTCCTGTCCCAGTTACCATGTCTGTTCCTGTCCCCATGTCTATGTTAAGTCCATCTCCTGTTCTCTCTCCACTTTTGTCTTCAGTATCATCTCCTGTCTTGTCTCGTGTCCTGCCTCCTGCTGTCTCATGTGTCTCATCCTTTGTCTCATCTCCTGTCCAATCCCATGCTCAGCCCGCTGTCCAGTCTCCTGTCTGTTCCACTGTCCAGACTTCTCTCTTGTATCCAGTATCTCTGCTCCAGTCTGCTGTTCTCTCTCCACTTTGTCTTCAGTCTCGTCTCCTGTCCGGTCTACTATCCTGTCTCCTACCCGGTCCCTCCTCCTAACTGGCTCCCACTTTGGATGGCCTTTGTTTTTCGCGCCTCGGGAGCTGCGCGTTAGGAGGGGGGTTCTGTCACGGATTCTCCCTTTGTCCCTCTGAGTGTCTGTTTCTTCACTTCTGTTGTAGCCATGTGCCTTTTTGTTTTCTTTTACCATGTGCTTTTGTTGTTGTTCTGTGTCTCCTCCCTGGTCCTGCCCCCTTGTTATCTGTTCCACCTGTCTGTGCTCCGCCCCTCATTAGTCCCAGGTGTTTCTTATTTTCCCTCAGTGTATTTATACCCCTGTGTTTGTTCAGTCTTCGTCTTGCATTGTGGATGTAACCTTGTCTCTTGTTTGCTTGTCGTGCTTGTAGTTTGGTTTTGTTTTGTTTTCATTATGGACTCTCATTTCAATAAAAACTCGCATTTGCATCCCGCCTCCATGCCTCAAATGTTACAAACAGAGACCGTGTTAACTAGATGTTGATTGTTAGCCACTCAGCTGATAGTAATGAAGTCAACTTGCTAGGTTCAGCGACAATAAACGGCCACACGCAAACTGGCTTACATTCATTTTCAAATTAATGTTTAATGTAAACATTTTACCTTTCTCTAGGATTAAAAATGACTCCACAGAAGCTGAAGTGTATTAATATTTCAGTCTACTTACCACAGTAAGTGATGTATAGATGTCCATACAGCAGGAGACACAGTAGAAGGTTCAGCTCCATTCTCTACTGCAGTGAATGAATTCATGAGAAACTTCTGTTCTTAGAGCTATTTACATGATCAGTGACAGGAACTACCTCATCTTTGTGGTATTTCAAAATATTCACCTTAAATTAGCTGTTAGTCACCTCCAGTTAAAATAGGAAACCAGCATATAACACAACTACACATATGTGGAAACAGCAGGGTCACAAAGGTAAAGAGGATAAAAACAAAGAGGCAAAGGCTTTTTATTTAACACAGGCATCACTCTATAAGAAGGCTCTTCCTGAATCCTCCGTATTGAGTATCACTATAGAAATTATGGTCAGAGTTTCCACAAAAATGGCTTGCTTTTAAAAGAAGGCAATTTTTCTGATACAACATAATTTAGACAGTTTAGAACTGCACTCAGCATTAGAGCCAACAATAATGAAACTAGTCAATAATCCAAGACATATAGTGCCCTCCATAATGTTTGGGGCATTTAAAATTGGGTCTTCTCCATTAATATCAACATTTCGCTGTTGTCGGATCAAAAACTTGTATCTTCAAAATGGTAACTTTACTGGAGAAGGAAAAAACTTACTTTACTTTTAATGTAAGTCAATGGAACCAGACGTTTTACCAAGTCATTTTACGCCATTTCTATCAGTCCATTCATCATGAAACGTACACAGAATGTAACGGGCAACAGGCATTTTCAAATTATGTCAAAAACCGGAAAACGACAAAAATGGAGATAGGAGATTTTGTTCCGACAGCAGCGAAATGTAAGTTTATGTGCAATTATATGTCTCGCTACTGAAGCACTGTAATTTCCCTTTGGGATCAATAAAGTTCTATCTATAGATTCATCTATCTATCTATCTATCTATCTATCTATAGAAAGCAGCACACTTGAATCTATAATATATTTGTGGCACGGCATGTGCTACCCCGGGCTCAAGGAGGATGCTGGACGCAGGATTCAGGGTTGCAGCAGCCATTACTTTAACTCAAACAATGCAAAACACAAAACCTAGGCTGGCCACTTTTCAGTGGCTTCAGTCAGCTAGACTTTTCAGTCCTTTATCCTATCCTTAGCTTTTCAGCTCTTCAGGATTTGTTGCTCTTGTGGCTGCTGCTCGTCCCCCTCTCTCCCTCTCTGTTCCCTCTCAGCTCTTTTAAAAGGCGCTCACGCTGCCAGCCAGATCAGCATGAGCACCTGAGCCGAGAGGGAACGAGAGCTCGCTGCTCCGCCTCCTTGTCACCGCCCCCAGCTGGCAGCTCAGCCGCCCGAGTCGAACGTGAGGTGTAGTGGAGCGGCCTCGCTGCGTAACAGGGGGCGGGGCCCAGGCGGCGGAGCTCGGGACTCGCTCCTTGCCCTGGTGCCTCTCGTTGCCGGTGTTGTGCCGACTCCCTGGCAGAATCCGACTCCTGCATAGCTAGGACAAATTAACAAATTAGTATCCATTACTGCATAAAAGAGTTGCCTATAATTAAAAATTGCAGTAAGAACAATTGTTGTAATGGTAGTAATTTAATTAGATTAATTTTGGCTGAAAAGTCTTCAGCTTTTACATAGTCAGAAGGTGTTTTGTGAACCTGTCAAAATGATGCCCCTCTTATCTCTGGGGATGCATTATGACTGGAATGATTAACTTGTTCTGCTGACTTCTGGTTCATAGATTACAGCATATAAAGCATATTTCTCTAAATTCAACAGGGGGGATTTTAATGGGGGAGTAGAATTTTGGTAGTATTATTTTGACACCTGCCGAAATTATACTCCCCCTCTGATCTCAGCACTGCAAGGCCTGAATGACATCTCCTTTATTTTGCTAGCATGTCCTGAGCTGTAGATTGTGTCCTGAAATGCATTTTACTATAGGTTCAACAGGGGGGATTTTACTGGGGGAGTAGAAATTTGGCAGGATTATTCATCATGAAACGTACACAGAATGTAACGGGCAACAGGCATTTTCAAATGATGTCAAAAACCGGAAAACGACAAAAATGGAGATAGGAGATTTTGTTCCGACAGCAGCGAAATGTAAGTTTATGTGCAATTATATGTCTCGCTACTGAAGCACTGTAATTTCCCTTTGGGATCAATAAAGTTCTATCTATAGATTCATCTATCTATCTATCTATCTATCTATCTATAGAAAGCAGCACACTTGAATCTATAATATATTTGTGGCACGGCATGTGCTACCCCGGGCTCAAGGAGGATGCTGGACGCAGGATTCAGGGTTGCAGCAGCCATTACTTTAACTCAAACAATGCAAAACACAAAACCTAGGCTGGCCACTTTTCAGTGGCTTCAGTCAGCTAGACTTTTCAGTCCTTTATCCTATCCTTAGCTTTTCAGCTCTTCAGGATTTGTTGCTCTTGTGGCTGCTGCTCGTCCCCCTCTCTCCCTCTCTGTTCCCTCTCAGCTCTTTTAAAAGGCGCTCACGCTGCCAGCCAGATCAGCATGAGCACCTGAGCCGAGAGGGAACGAGAGCTCACCGCTCCGCCTCCTCGTCACCGCCCCCAGCTTGCAGCTCAGCCGCCCGGGTCGAACGTGAGGTGTAGTGGAGCGGCCTCGCTGCGTAACAGGGGGCGGGGCCCAGGCGGCGGAGCTCGGGACTCGCTCCTTGCCCTGGTGCCTCTCGTTGCCGGTGTTGTGCCGACTCCCTGGCAGAATCCGACTCCTGCATAGCTAGGACAAATTAACAAATTAGTATCCATTACTGCATAAAAGAGTTGCCTATAATTAAAAATTGCAGTAAGAACAATTGTTGTAATGGTAGTAATTTAATTAGATTAATTTTGGCTGAAAAGTCTTCAGCTTTTACATAGTCAGAAGGTGTTTTGTGAACCTGTCAAAATGATGCCCCTCTTATCTCTGGGGATGCATTATGACTGGAATGATTAACTTGTTCTGCTGACTTCTGGTTCATAGATTACAGCATATAAAGCATATTTCTCTAAATTCAACAGGGGGGATTTTAATGGGGGAGTAGAATTTTGGTAGTATTATTTTGACACCTGCCGAAATTATACTCCCCCTCTGATCTCAGCACTGCAAGGCCTGAATGACATCTCCTTTATTTTGCTAGCATGTCCTGAGCTGTAGATTGTGTCCTGAAATGCATTTTACTATAGGTTCAACAGGGGGGATTTTACTGGGGGAGTAGAAATTTGGCAGGATTATTCTGACACCTTATTGGATATACAGTAAACTTTGTTACAGTATTTTTTCTGCAGAATATTATAGCATTAATACAATGTAAGTTTGGATTTCTGATTTGTAGAAATTGATGAGGTTCCATTGATTAATAACATTGTAATGTCAGACTTGTTTTTAATAAATCTTTTAGTTTCTCATTTCTTTCTTGTATTTCATTTACATATTTATTGACATCAAATCATTAATAACATAAAAGGTTTGCTCATGAAGAAAAATTCTGAATGCATCATTTTTCTCTTCTTATGACGACTCTTGTTTTGTGTGGTGGAATTGACGTGAGTGACAGGTCGTAATTTGTTCAGCTTTATGTACTTAATTTTCATGCTCCTTTCTTTGTTACCTGTAAGAGTAAGAATGAGTGTAATTTCGGCAGGTGTCAAAATAATACTACCATAATTCTACTCCCCCAGTAAAATCCCCCCTGTTGAATCTAGAGTAAAATGCATTTCAGGACACAATCTACAGCTCAGGACATGCTAGCAAAATAAAGGAGATGTCATTCAGGCCTTGCAGTGCTGAGATCAGAGGGGGAGTATAATTTCGGCAGGTGTCAAAATAATACTACCAAAATTCTACTCCCCCATTAAAATCCCCCCTGTTGAATTTAGAGAAATATGCTTTATATGCTGTAATCTATGAACCAGAAGTCAGCAGAACAAGTTAATCATTCCAGTCATAATGCATCCCCAGAGATAAGAGGGGCATAATTTTGACAGGTTCACAATAAACCTTCTGACTATGTAAAAGCTGAAGACTTTTCAGCCAAAATTAATCTTAAATTACTACCATTACAACAACTGTTCTTACTGCAATTTTTAATCATAGGCAACTCTTTTATGCAGTAATGTACTAATTTGTTAATTTGTCTTAGCTATGCAAGCAGTGAAAGTCTGGTTGCTGAATAATGACAAGTAAAACAAGTCAGCTAATACTGCAGCGCCAGGTCATCAGATGTGAGCTTTAGTGCTCCAGACAGAGGTTTAAAGCTGTGTTTAATGTGTCGTAACACTTATCATCATGACTGAAAGCCATTCAGTCCCACCAGTTCTCAAGTACTGCAACAACAACAATCGTTTTTATTTCGTAATATTAAACTAAACCATCACGGTGAGAGTCTTTGTTTGTTCGCTGTGAAGGTAAATGAAAGATAAAGCGTTATTTACACACAGAAATAACGTAAGAAATCCTGAGTGCAGTCCACAACGTCCACATGTTTATGTGAAGCGCGTGCACACGAGGGGGAGTCGGATTCTGCCGGGGAGTCAGAATTCGGCACAACACCGGCACCGTCGTCGTCTTCCTCCTCCTCCCGCCGTCACTCAGTGATTTGTGTTGTTTGGAAATGATGAATATTTTAATGATAATATTTCAAGGTAAAGCATAATTATAACTTTACATGTATGTTACATTAGTAAGAAAAAGGCACTCCAATCATGGAACAGTAATTTTTAACAGCTCAGCACATAAGAGTTCAATTGAATCAATTATTAATGTGGCATGTTTTTAAAAACTATTGTGTTGTTCATGGAAAAAACGTATTATACTATTATGTTGCTTAGCAACTAAAGCCTACAGTTAATGAACTACACTGCTTGGTCAAATAATTATTTGTTGTTGTTACAACACTAATAATAAAGGAAATGATTTATTGAACATTGTCGTATTTTAGCATATTGTATTTTGTAGCTGATTAATAAAAGCAATATTTCTATATTCAGCAAATGATACAAGTACATTTCAGCATTATTTTGTTGTGTAAGCTTCTCTTCTGCAGGCTTGAGAGAGGGGTCTTCTTCTCTAGTCTGAGGGGCTGAGCTTGACAGTGTCTCGCTCTGACTTCCAGCCTGTCTGTCTGTTCTGATGGAGGATCACTCTGCCTGCAGCTACTGTAGCCAGAAGAAACATCAGAGCAGCCAGACCAACTCCACCAAACATCAGCACTGTCTCTACCACATTGACACTCACTCCATCTACATAGATAGAGAAAGAGTGAGAGAGAGAGAGAAGGTGGGTGTAATAAGAAAGCGTTACAGATAACCCAACAGTATCCATCCTAAGTTTAACAGTCTGTTTCACTATGGAACCAAATGGAGAGTCTGACTGGTCTCACTATAACCGCGTGATCAGTTCATTCATTAGAAGTAGACATAAAAACTCATGAGCAGAGACCATGTAGTGGGTCCAGTGGCATTGTTCCTAGTGGAACGTCTTTGTGAATTTAACATGACAATTAAAAATCTGTTGCTTTCTGTACAAAATGGTATGTCAGAAATTTGTCAGACATCTGCTTTTGAGACCTACATCTACTATAAAGAGGCCCCTCTGCCCTTCATTTGTGTTCTACTGGCTCCAAAATAGCACCAGTGGGAGGTTGCACTGAATATGGGATCCACAAAACTGTTAATATGAGAAGAACAGTTTGTGATGTTACAAGTTAGCATAATAAATCATCATAATTAACACATCACAAACTGAAGAATTTTTCCAAATACTGGAAAAAAAATGTTTAGAATCTTTTTTAATATGCTGCTGCTGTGCTGCTGGTGTGTTTTGTGTTTTGTGTCCACAAAGCCACAAACATTGGAAAAGTATCATAATATTTTTGCCTTATCGCCCACTCTTACTTGAACAGGAAAGAATTTTCACCCACCTTCCATGGCAACTGTCTGGTAACTCATACTTTTAAACTTCTTATCTAAAGCCCAAAAAGTGGAGAGTGGAGAAAAAAGGAAATGCTTGGACCCCAGTGATTGCCGATTGTGCTTGGTGATCTGTCCTAAACAATACAGGTGGTCAGTGTGGTGTCTAAACAGGAGTCATATGATCCCTCTGTTGTGTTTTTGTTTGTTTCTGTGCTGCTGCATTTTGTATGAGTTGTAAATGAGTACTGTTTTCTTAGAAAGTCCAGTAAGAAGAACATTACAGTAATCAACTCTGCATGTTATAAATGCATAAACAAGTTTCTCCACATCACTCTGACATAGAAAAGGCTGAACTTTAGCAATATTTCTCAAATGATAAAAAATCTACTTGTGTGACTTTTTACACGTTTACATTTTACGTTTACATGTATTTAAAGAGAGTTCCACTGTTTTTCATCATCTCATCTTATAGAAACCAGATGTGATGAAACTTTGTGTTAACTAGTCATATGAAAGTACTCATGACAGAGAAAATGCTCTCTACAGACAAACTTTTCAAATAGGAATATAGAGTATCTACAATGGTTTAACTGTAAAATGTACCTGTGGTTGATGTGGTGGGTTCAGTGTGCAGAAGGCTGGATTCAGTATTTATTGTTGTAGATTCAGTGTGCAGGAGGCTGAATTCAGTAGTTGTTGTGGTGGGTTCAGTGTGCAGAAGGCTGAATTCAGTAGTTGTTGTGGTGGGGTCAGTGTGCAGGAGGCTGGATTCAGTAGTTGTTGTGGTGGGGTCAGTGTGCAGGAGGCTGGATTCAGTAGTAAATGGATCATCTGATCTCCTCTCAGTGGGAGGACGTGCTGAAAGTGTGATCACAAAACTGTTAATATGAGAAGAACAACTACTAATTATTACAAATTAACCTCATAATTAACATGTTACAAAATGAAGACTTTTCCCCCCAAATACTGAAAACTGTTTGTAGTTATTGGTGTGTTTTGTCCGTTCCACAACATCACAAACAAAAAAGTATCATGTTTTTTGTCATATTGCCCACTTTAACCTGAAAGGGACTTCCACCCACCTTCCATAGTAACTTTATGGTAACTCATCATTTTTAAACCTCTTAACTAAAGCCCAAAAAGTGGAGATTTGTACTTCAAAAATTCAGCAAAGGCTTTCATAATAGCTATATTGCCCTCCACAAATATGGCACCCCTGGTGAACATGAGCAAAACAGGCTGTAAAAAAAATTAACCTTTATTTGAAATACAATGATTGGAAAAAACCTAAATCAGGAAATATTTTTTTTTCTCAAATCTGTGTGCCACAACTGTTGGGAGCCCCTTCATTTAATACTTTGTGCAGCCTCTTTTTGCAAAAAGATAACTCTTCCCTCATAATGCTTAATGAGACTGGAGAACACATGGAAAGGGATCTAAAACCATTCCTCCATATAGAACCTCTCCGGACGCTTCAGATTCTGAGCTCCACAATGTGGACTCCTCTTCAGCTCATGCTGCAGGTTTTCAGGGGTTTAGGTCAGGTGACTGGGGTGTTCATAGCAAAACCTTAACTCTGTGATCAATGAACTATTTCTGTGTTGTATTTTGTGGTGTTATTTGGATCACCATCCTGCTGGAAGATTCAAACTATGGCCCAGTTTAAGCTTCCTGATCTTGTTTCTGCTGGTACTTGATGGAGTTTGTGATAGCATGTATCCGAATAAATTGTCCAAACCTTTGAAAAAAAAACTCAGCCCTGAAACATCACTGATCCACCACCATGCGTCCTCTTTCTGGCAGATTCTGAGCATCTCCAGTTGCTTTAAGCTTCCTAATTATTGCTCTGATAGTGAAAATAGGCAAGTGTTTAGATATTCTCTTGTAGCCATTTCCTGATTTGTGCAGCCCAACAACCTGTTATCGTCCATCATTTCTGTTTTCTCTGGACTGTCTCATAGTGATGGATGACTGAGGGAATTTCACCTTTGTTTCATCCCATATATATTCCCAGATGAAACAAGAAGTCATAGCTGACCATTTAAGTGTTCCTAATCGCTCAAGTAAACTTAAAAACATAAAATATAAATGCGAATATAGTTCAGTTAGATTTCATTCTTAAACATTTCTAGGGGTGCCAAAAATTGAAAGATTGAAATAGATTGAAAAAAAAATACTAATTTTGCTAATATTGTGAATGAAAGATCAAAAGGGTAAATAAAGTTTGCTCATGTTTACCAGGAGTGGTTTACCACTTAAAGCAAACTTTAGTTGAATGGCATCCCATTATTCAGTCTACCTAGACTGCTATATTCATTCACTTCAGAAAAACTCTGAGTCTGTAAGTTTGTCTGTTTCAGGCTCATCTTATAGAAACCAGATGTGAAAATTTCAGAAATAACTGTTCAAATTAAAGCACTCTTGCCAAAGAAACGTCCAAACATGCAACTTCTTCTTTCATCACATCTCTACAGTAGTTTGACTGTAAATGTACCTGTAATTGTTGTGGTGGGTTCAATGTGCAGGAGGCTGGATTCAGTAGTTAATGGATCATCTGATCTCATCTCAGTGGTATGATGCACTGAATATGGGATCCACAAAACTGTTAATAGGAGAAAAACAATATATGTGATATTACATAATATGTAATATTAGCATCATAATTAACACACCACAAATTGAAGACTTTTTTTCAAATACTGAAAAAAAAAGGTTTTGAATCTTTTTAAATGTGTTACTGCTGTGTTGCTGGTGTATTTTGTCCATTCCACAAAGTCACAAACATCGGAAAGGTATCATAATATTTTTTGCCTTATCGACCCCTCTTACTTGTAAAGGATTTCCACTCACCTTCCATGGCATCTTTCTGGTAACTCATACTTTTAAACTTCTTAGCCAAAGCCCAAAAAGTGGACAGTGGAGAAAAATGGAGATGATATATATGTCTTTCCCCTTGTTTGTCTCTTTCTGTCTGTTTTCCATGCAATGTACTTTTGTTTCGTTGGCCATGTGTCTTTGTTTTTATGTTGGATTTTGTCTCTTCCCTTGTTCTGCCCCTGTCATTACTCACCTGTGTTTAGTTTATTGCCCTTCTTCTACTGTTTACAGGTCTCTCTTGTCACCTTGTGAAATCTCAATGCAGCTCACCCTCTGCTGATATAGAGGGGAAGTGCAGCAGCTCAGAGGCCCAGTGTTACAGCTTAAGGCAGATAATGAGCGGCTGTTCCAGGTAAGGTTGCTTCCTTAGCAGGTTCTAGCATTGCTACCCTGGCTTCTTCTGTTCCAGCTAGTAATGCTCTGTCTGCAGGTGCCAGCGCTAGTGTTCAGAGCGGCTGGTGGTCATACCCTGAGACCAGATGTGTTCAGTGTTTAATGGTAAGACAGGCATAGGTATAGCTGAATGCGCAGCAGAGATACAAGTGTGTATACATATCAGTCACCTTTCTCCTGCTGACCAGGCCTTCTTTATTGTTGATTATTTAGAGGGTGAGGCAAGGAAAAAGATTAAGTATCGCCCTATGCAGAGTGAGGGGATCCAGCCAAGGTTCTAGCTATTTTAAATCAAGCCTCCAGGAAACAGCAGGGAGACATTGCAAGAGTTTTCTCCTGCCTGGTGTGCAGGGTAGTTCTTCCCCAGCCCTACCGAGCCACAGCTCAGATGGAGGATCTATTTGCTCAAATGTAGCTACTATGTTTAGACTACTGTCATCTGATCGGAATATCAATGTCTTGATTGGTGGGGTTACTGTTCCATGCTTGTTAGACATTGGATCCATGGTGTCTACAGTAGTAGAGAGCTTCTATTTACAGCAATTTGAAGGCCACAATTGCTTCCAGCCCTGTCACTGGCTATAGCTTCAGGCAGCTAAAAAGCTTGACATCTTGTACACGGTTATCTGGAGCTGGTGTGGTAAGATGATACCCCATTGTGGGATCCTAGTAGTGAAAGATCCTCCTAGTGCTTTATCTTTGGTCCCAGGTGTCCTGGCAATTAATGCTATTAGACAGTGTTACCAAGAGCTTTTTGGGACACATGGCTCTTCCTTCTTCAACTTGTCTTCTGTGTCACAGGCTCCAAGTCTAGTTATCGAGGCATTGCAGCAGTGCCACCAATCTGCTGCCCAGGTTCTGAGGGATCCCACTGGCACTATTAGGGTTCAAGGCACACAGGCATTGCACATACCCTGTGGTGTAATGAAATTGCCTGCACTTGTCCAGAACAGCTTTCCGGTCAGGCTGTACTTTTCAAACCTCTAGAGTCTGGGCTGCTAGCCTCCCCTTGTCTTAGACAGGTCATCAGATGTATAAGTTACATTCCCGTAGTTAATGTAGGGATGACTGAAGTTCTTCTTTACTTTTCTTTCCTTACTGAAGTAAGTTTTACCACTGCTACTATGTCCTCCCAAGTAGCCACTAGATCAGTGCAGGAATGGATAAAGTCAGTGGACTTGCCTTCACTGACAAAGCAAGAGCAGATGGAGGGTCCTCATTGCAGAAATATAGTTCAGCCTTTTTGGCCCATGAGGTTGACTATGGGTTGTACAAACCTCATTTCGCATGACATCCCTCTGTTTGATAGCATTCCGGTGTGGCAGAGGTATCAGTGTATCTCTGAGTATGAGGTGGTGAAGACCCACATTAATCAGCTCTAGGTAAATCATTCTAGGTAACATGCATTCTCTTATATGTAGACTACTGCCACTTAACAACAAGAAGAGAAAGGACACTTTTCCCTTACCTAGTATTAAGGAGAGTCTTGATGCACTTTCTCGGGCCCACTGGTTCTCTACCTTAGATCTGGCCCGCAGGTACATCCAGGTCCTGGTTTCATAACAGGACAAGCCCAAAATGGCCTTCTGCCTTTTCGAGTGGAACTGGATGCTGTTCAATTAGTATGATACCTTTTAGCATTTGTTGCAGAGGATGTTAGGGGACCAGCAGTGTCAGTCACTACTTCTTAATCTTGATGCCATCATTTGTTCTTCTCTTCAGTTCCTCTGACTCTGGTCTGGAAGCATGGTATCTGTCCTTCCTTGCCATTCTCTTTCTGACATTCATTCCTTGCAGGAGGCTGATCCCCTCCTGAAAGATGTCTTGATGTTTAGGAGAAAGCAGGTCCAGTCTACCCCATTGAGAGATGACAGGGCCCCACACCAGCTACGGTGCTATTGTGCCAATGGAACTACTTGGTGGAGAAAGAAGGGGTGCTATACCGCTGGGTTTTCCGCCCAGAGGTGGAGAGTCTCCAGCTCATCCTGCATGCAGGCCAAATGAGAACTTGGGCATGGAATTTCAAGTTTGGAGTTCCTAGCCATGCTCATTTGGACCAAGGTAGGAGCTCTGAGAGTTTTTTTTATTTATCGGCTCGGCTGCTTCTATGGGATAGTGAAGTCTTGTACTACCTTAAACCATCCTGCAGGGAATGGTCAGTGTAAGCATTTTAATAGAGCTCTCCAGAAACATCTACGCACTCTGCCAGCATCACCGAAGCAGGACTGGGTTTTCTGTCTCCCACAGATGCTTATCCACTAAAAAAAACACCTCATCAGAGTGTCCCCCTTCTTTTTAATGTTTATATGGGGGCCTAGTCTTTCCATAGACATTATCCTGAGTCAAGTCCAGTATCCTGTGCCAGGGGATGTACAGGACTGGGTGGTTGAGCACCAGGCTAGACTTAAGATGGTTTTTGAGGGTGCCTGTGAGCGGTTGTTCGTGGCTGCTGGTCACTAGAAGGAGCGGTGTAATAAGCGGGTCCATGAATCACCTCTGCAGGGGGGCCAGGTGGTTTACCTTTGAGACCATAGTGATAGGGTTTACCGTAAGGTCCAGAATATATGGAGTTCAGTAGTCTATCAGGTATTGAGAGCTCCTCTCGATGAAGGAGCGGTTTATACTGTTACCCATGTGGATGACTTGTATAAGTGATAGTGATTTATGACTACTGGTCATTTACCATCTACTGCAGCTGTACCAAGCTCTCCTGGTTTCACAGGGACACCTATGTGGACCCCAGTGGAAGCCAGGCCTGTTTCTTCGGCCACATTAGGGTCTTGTGACTATTTTAAGCCTAAAAAAAGCATTTTAAGTTGAACTGATTTGAAGAAAAAATTGCATCTGTTGCCCTGTGACCCGAGCATAGGGCACAGTGGTTGGTGCAAAGTACTTGATAATAAATACTTTTTACTTATTATATCTGTTGTACTGACCAGGGTCTGAGAATGAGACTATAAACAACACCAAAAGTCTACACTGAATGTTTTATTCTTACTTGGGTCTTCTTTCTTCATGGTGGTCATAGGAGAAGGACTTGAACTTAATAAATAAATAAATAAATAAATAAATACATCAACTTTGTGTATTTTTGATTCACTAACATTTAAAATTTCAGTGTACATTATCTATTTAAGTTCTTTGTCAAGTAAAGTGTTCTTCATTGCCATTTCACAAAATAACTTGTATATAATGGAACAAAATATAGTTCTTGAGACAAGACAACAGCAACACATTACACAGGAGTACATAAAAAGCAAATACACGACAGTGTGAAACAAGTTCAGAATACACCAGAGAATAAATACATATACACTGTACAATATAATGTGAGCAATACTGTGATAATAAATACTGTTCTGTAAATCAATACTGTAAACAAAAAATCAGTACGTCTTTTTATCGCTCTGACTGCAAAGGTAAAGTAAATTCACATTCTGAACGTTTTCATGATGAAGTTTTTAGACTTACCTCCTGCTGTCACAGTTAGTTCCACTGTAGCTCCACTGCAGTGGTATCTACCAGCGTCTGACCAAGAGACTCTGTATATAATCAGTGCTAGATATGCTCCTGATCTGTAACGTCTGTCTGGATCAGCGATGTGTTTGGTCGTCTCTCCATTATGAGTGGTCAGAATGTCCACTCTCTGTCCGTTGACGTCTCTGCTCCAGGTCACTTTACCTTTAGTTAGTTTTCCACAACGAAGGATGGCAGTGTTTCCCTCATCCTCACTCACACGTAGAACCTCTGTAATGAAGAACATGAGAGACGTGAAGTGTGTAGTATTTCTTCCATTTAAATGATGCCAGTAAACTGTACAGCCTCTGTTAGTACAGATAACACTGCAGTTCCTGCCTGAGATCTGCTGCATTTATCATGTTTCCAACACTGAAGATCAAACACAGCCTACTGAAGATCAAACACAGCCTACTAAAAATCAATTACATGTGGATGTTAAGCAGGGATCTTAAACTATCATGTTTAAAATAGACACTTAACTGATTTGTAAAACATAAATTTAACATGAAACTGTGTGGACATTAAGTTTCCACTCTGATGTTCAAACACTTTATAGTTGCAGTGCTAATGAGCTCCATGCATCAATGTTTGTGAACAGTGTGTTTTGATAAATCATTTAAAAGCAAATTGTTTAGAATTCCTATAAGAACAAATTTAAAATTGAATTTTTCATGATATTATAGGTATATAGATATTATTTTCAAAGCAGAACAAAGTTATTTAAAATTAATGAATTATTAAATGTCTAATTAAATGATAAACCTCATGTAACTGCAGTGGTAAGTCTGCGCCTGACAAAAGCAAGTAGGAAATCAGGTGGCTTGCCAGTGAAGCTTTGGTCAAACTTAGGTATAGTCAAAATGCCACAAAGCTTCATCAGTCTTAGACACTCAAAGCATGTCGTCTTCATGTTAATATTATCCTACATTGCTTCTATAATGTTAAAATTTTGTTTCAACAGGATTGTATATGCCGAATAAAAGTGACGTATCTCACAGTTACTGCATGTTTTAAAGTTAGCATTGATGCTGTCGTACAACGTAAACTGAAAGGAGCAGAAGTTTAGGCAGAGAAACAGCAGAGCTGTGCGTTTAGGCTGCTATTTTAAATCCATTTCATAAAATTGCATAAGCAACCAAACCGTGCTGCCCTCAGTTTTAAGCTTATGCAGGTTTGGCACAGCAACACATTAAGCATATTTAGAGCTCATCAAAAGGGCACTATTAATTTTGAGAAAAAAAAAAGTCAGGGTGTCACCCCTTCTTTGTCCATATTTTCAGCCCAATTTACCATATAGGTGCACTGCAGTCTATATCTGTTTCTTTGTATACTTTGTTGGTCCCCTTTTACCCTGTTCTTCAGTGGTCAGGACCCCCAAAGAGCAGGTATTATATGGGTGGTGGGTCATTCTCAGCATTGCAGTGACACTGATGTGGTGGTGTGTTAGTACCACTCAAATAATATCTGCTTTGTGGTGGTCCTGACCATGAAAGAAAAGGTTAACGTATATATATATATATATATATATATATATATATATATATATATATATATATATTTGCGGATACAATTGGACATCTCTGGTCTGGCTTGAAGTAAATCCTTGATCTCGTCACAGAAGAGACTCGGGAGACCGGGATTTGCAAAATGAATGATGTTTTATTTGAATAAAGAGCTCAGCACACCTGCTTCTAGCCTCGTCTCACCTAAGTCTAAAGACCAGTTTTTGGAACCAAAGCTTTTACTGTAAAATTTCCACATCCCCAAGAGAGAGAGAGTGGATGTTCTCAGAGACATGAATCCTGTCGCAAAAGGCACAGAGTGGGCTTTATTAGGGACTTGGATCCAATTGTGAATACATTAGTGTGGTAAAACGACCAGAGTTGATGGCGTAACTGAGTGTTCTGTTCCTGTCTTTAGGAAGTGTTAAATTGTGTAAAATGCAATTTGCTGTTATTAAAAAAGGACTTTTGTTCTGTTGAGACCAACATTAATAAGTAACTGGGTTTTCACAGCCTGTTTCCAAAACGTTTTGAACACCAGCATTTTGTCCAGCACAGCTGTAAACGGTGCAAGTCTGTGTAAATGTTGGCTGAACTGCTGTTACTGTAGTGTAGCATCATTAGTTATCATTGTTTACAACATCAAAAAAGTGGTTTATAAACATCTGAGGAATAATTAAGTTGATTTACTCACAACATGAACATCAGTGCTTAATTTAGCTTAACTTATTAACAGAGCAGGTGGGCCTTTTGGCTGACAGAGACCCTGTTAGCTAGACGTTAATGTTAAGTGACTGAGCAGATAATCATGAAGTTAGCTGGTAGGTTCAGTGTTACTAAATGACAGCCTTTACACCAGGACCTATTCATTTAATGTAGATATTTTCACACAGTTAAACTTCTGCAACCTTTAAATCGACTCCACAGAAGCTGAAGTGTATTTATATTTAAGTCTACCTACCACAGTAAGTGATGTATAGATGTCTGTACAGCAGGAGACACAGTAGAAGGTTCAGCTCCATTCTCTACTGCAGTGAATCAATTCGTGAGAAACTTCTGCTCTTTTTAAACGATCACTGAGAGAATCTACCACATCTTTGCGGGTTTTCTACCTGTTAGCCACCTGCTGCTAAAAAAGGGAACCCACCATATAGCACTACCTACATATATGTAGAAACAGCAGTGCCCCAAAGGTAAAGAAGATGAAAAAAAAGATGCAAAAGCTTATTATTAAATCTGTTTTTCCAGTCTTGATGCATCATTCTAAGACAAGGCTTCTCCTGAATCCTCCTTATTGAATAAGTACCATTTTGGAAATTATGGAAAGGAATTCATCAAAATGAAATGGCTTTCTTTTAAGATAAGATTGTCGATGCAACAAAGGCTAAAGTGCATCTGCTGTCACATTTCCAACTAAAGTTTCTTGAACTTGATTTGCTAATTTTATTGAACTTGTCTTACTAGAGTTGGTTTAAAGCGGTCACTGTGGCGTCCAGTCAGTTTAGAACCACACAAAGCAGTGGAGAGTATGGTTACTTGTTCAGGGAGGTGTAATGTTGCATGACGCTTGAGTGGTTTCAGAGAGTGGGTTCACTACAAATGGACGCCACAAGTTCCACCAGATAAGCTCCAGGGCTCTCTTTATTAATATGACCCACATCTGAACAAGAGATACTTCGTACAGCCATTTAAAAAAAAAAATAAAGCAAAGGTTTTTCTATAGTGACTCCCTTGACTAACCTCCAACAGTCTCTTCAAAACAGCTTAGATTCAGACGCCTGTTGGCTGCAAAGCCAAATAGACCACATACATCAGCATTTAGGCCCAACTAAATGAAAAAACTCCCAACACACTCGATCCAAGTGCTTTTATACCAAGAACCAGACCCTCAAATAGCGTCTGGGTCACACCATTATCTGTCATTAAAGTTAAATATTTGCAAAAATGTTTACAGACTCTTTTAGACGTCTAAAACTAGAGCTTTCTTTTAGCTATGATTCATATATTCATAAAGTAGTATTTAACAATGTTTCTTTTGTTACAGGCCTTGCCATGCTCCCCTTTCCAGGATTACAGTGCATGCTTCCGGCACCCGTTGGTACCCCCATTTGTATAGGCACTAAGGTGAGCATACCACTTACATTTTTTACGCAAGCTTATACTTTAATTAAAAATTCTTCTACCTTATTTTTATTTCCTGAAAATAATCTCAATCTAGTCTTAGTCTTAGACACTCCTGGTCTCACTCTTGACTACAAAGTCTCTGTCTTGGACTATCGCCTTCAGTGGTCTTGACTTCAACACTGTTGCACAAACTTGTCAGCGTGGTTTAAGACACAGTGTGAGTCACTGTAAACTAGAAAAATGAACAAAACCTCACTATGAGCAGCAGTTTCAGGCAGCATCAGGACAGCTTTAAAAAGGACGGATCATAGATCAGATTCTTTCGAATTGTCACTAAGACTGATTTGAGATCAGCTCTTCTACCCCTGAGGTGGTTTGTGGATGCAGCCGTGTGGTGTGTTGTGAGGTTTTGTTCATTTTTTATAGCTCACAGTGAGTCATACTGTGTCACTCGTGCAAAATCGGTACTCAGTGCTAACTTTGAGGCAGAACAAACGTTATTGGTTCAGAGAACAGCCATTTAAAATAACCAATAGGTGGGGCTTATATTTAGAAACAGCTCTCTGTTCCTCAGTGCTGCTAATGTGGATGCAGTGCATTAAAATGTATGGAATTTAGTGTCTGGAGTTGTTTGTTTTTCAGGAAATTCTTTTTACCTTTTGCTGGTTTCTCAGAAACCTGCCTGGAAAACTAGCTAATCTTCTAAAGCAGCATCTTCTTTGGCTGCATGCTTGTTAGTTAGCAAAGTAATGTAAGTAGACTAGTAAGCATGCTGGCTATTAAACATGAGCGACGGCAGTTTCTTTACTAATGCTGTATTTACATGCTGGAACTGAAGACGTACCTCTTGCAACGATGGCGGTGCACAGCCACCAAACGTTGCTGGTCAAGCTCTCGGCGCCGAAATCACAACTGCTTAAATTTTAAGCATATTACGGTAGCACATGCACATCAAAGTACACATGGGCCTGTATATTTGACAAACCTTATAGTATATCTCTCATTCCAAATTGCTCTGCTTAACCAATCACATTCATCCTCGCATGTTGGCTGGTAACCAATTATGTTTGTTCTACCTTGAAGCAGCGCTGCCTTCAGGACCGATTTGAGTAGCGATTTTGTACACGAGCTACTGTGTCCTAAAGCATGTTGATAAGTCTGAGCAACCATAACTATAAATGTAGTTTGAGCAAGTTGAGAGAAAATTTGTGGATATATTTTTACAGAAACTATTTAGGCTGTTTGGGTTATGTGGAGAAGGGGGCGTGGCCGAGCATCGAATACGGGACGGAGAAGCCGGTCGGGCTGAACGAGCGGGCTAACTAGCTCATTATGTTCACCTGTGCCTTGTTTCTGCCAGCCTACTTATAGGCAATCTCTTCCTTCAGTAGGCGGCAGAGCCCAGAGAGAGAAGGAGACCACTGGAGGCGTGAGAGCTGAGCTAAACTGACCTGAACTGATCAGGGAAAAACGTGGACAGAAAGGACTGAAAAGTCCCAGCGAGCGTCTTGTCTTTGTGGGCTGAAAAGCCGAGTATTTTGTTTTTGCGTTGTGAATAAAGAAAAAGCTCTCTGTCTTCACACCTGCCCCCGGCGTCTTTCCTCCTCCCACCATTACTACTTCCACAGGTGACTATTGAGTTCTAGTGTTTGTTAACAACATAGCTGGCAGCATAGTTAGCAGCTCCAGTTCTAAACTAAAGAAGCTAAATTTAAAATCCAGACAGGTATTGATTGATTGACTATGAATGAGGTAAAAGGAAAACCATTGAAAGATGTGGTGGAGCTTCATGTGTCTCAGTGGAAGAACGTGCTATTGTTTACCCTTCAAGTTTGGTATCATTATGAGATTAAAAGAGATGTTCACCCACCTGAAGTCACTGTCAGGTTCACTGCAGGAGTAGTATTGCAGTCGTAAATTCCAGAGTCATCCAGAGAGACGTTCTTTATCACCAGCGATAAATCAGTTAAGACGCTGTATCGGTTGTCTGGATCGTCTCTGTATTTCGTTACTCTTCTGTTATTAGCGGTGAGGATGGCCACTCTGCCTCCATCAGTGCTCTTGCTCCAAGTTACTTTTAACTCATGTTCACAGTACAGGGTGATCGTTGTCCCCTCTGTGGCTCTCTGACTGAAGACCACTGGTAAAACAAATTTTTTCTCTTTAAATGGGAAGAAGGGCTCTAAAGACATTGTAGACTGTCAACCAACGTGCACACAAATCACACAATAAAGCGTTTTATACATTAACATCAATTTGTATTACAACCCCAATTCCAAAGAAATTGGGACAGGATGTGAAAAACAGTGAAATTAGTGACTACTAAATATACTTTGACCTATATTAAACAAAAATACTACAAAGGCAAGATAATGTTTTATCTTTCTGACATTGCCTTTGTAAATATACGCTTATTCTGAAACTGACACTTGCTAAACTTTCTGAAAAAAGTCAGGACAGTGTCCGTGTAAGAATGTTGTGTAATGTTCAAAAAATATTTTAAACAAGTGATGTAATCGTGCTTGTGTATAAAAGAAACATCCAGGAAAGGCAGAGTCCTTTATGAGCAACGATGAGTTGAAACCAAAACTGACTGCACATCCGATCCCTCAGACAGCATTAAAAACCTCCATGATTCTGTGACGAATATCACCACATGGACTCAGGAATTCTTTGATTAACCATTGTCAATAAACACCGTTCAAAATACTGCTGGATTTTGTGGGCTCGTCTGTAATAGGGTGACACAAAACATAAACATGCATGAAGAAGAAAAGGACCATCCCAACTGTTACCGGTGTTCAAAACCCAGGGTCTCATAGTATGGGGGGCCATAATTGGGTAACTTGCACGTGTGAAAGCCTCATTAACACTGAAAGAGACTTACATGTTTTAGAGCATCATTTCTATTGACTTTGATGAACTGATTTGAATAATGTGTTTTCAGTTTAATTAGCATCTCACATGCTGTCCCAACTTCTTAGGATTGAGGTTTGTATATATGAATATTATCTATGATGTTTAAACCATCTAGTTTCTTAATCTGAATAAAGTGTGTCCACTTACCAGCCTGAGCAGAGAGAGTCCACTTACAGATCAGGAGATAAAGAAAAATACAGTTCACCATGAACTCCATGTTCTTTCTGACACTCAGGAGAAACTTCAGGGAAACGACTGGAGGATCTGCTGTAACGTCAAAGCTCTCTCAAGTACGTGTCGTTGTTCCTTTACTTCAAATCAGTTCATAGAACACAAGCAAAACAAGAAGGAAGCCAAACCACAAAGTCTGAACATACAATCTGCATGTCAGTCTCCACCTCACACTGTCTGCACACATCTTTATGAATGACTGATGGACAGAGAGTCCATCTAGCTGGCTCTCCAGAGAGTTTTACTAAATCTCACTAAATAAAGAATAAAGTTATATGTTGTTTTCTTTAGGGTCTTATTATGTCCCTCAGCATTTCCATAGAAGGAACTACCAGAATACTCTTTACATATGAGTGGGTTTTATGGAGTAATAGATTAACCATTTTATACAAATAGCATTTGTAATAATACACATGTAAATGTAAAAAACTCGTTTAAAGTCAAAACAGCCATTTAGTTATTCATTTTCAGAGAATAAGCAGAAAACAGAGATTTTCTGTTAAATTACACAGAAGCCTCAACAACTAAATCTTATAAATGTTTTCAGTACTCAGTGTGTCACTCTGTACCTTTTTTCCAGCTTCCATTCTTTTCAGGAGACTCACTTTCAGTTTCTCAAAGAAATCTGCAGGGATATTTTTCACACCTCCAAAGTTCAGTCTTAGAAGTTGGTTTTGCTTTTTCCCAAACCCAAATCTTGAAACATCACAAATAAATCTAAAAATAAATTCTGTGAATTTTATAATGTTCTTCACATGATACTTTGTTTTTTTCCCCCAAAGTTAAAATGAAAAATGCTCCAATAATTGTGATAAACACTTTTAGATGTCATTTTTATTTCAGTTCAATTCAGTGTTTTTTCTTCTTGGCTACAACTTGGTGTCAGAGACCCACAGAGGAAAACCACATTACACTGAGTGTTCAGTGTCACAGTCGCACACTAGATCACAATCAAGTTTATCTACTCATCTGATGGCTGGTGCTTTCATTGGTAAGATATGACCACAGGCCTGACCACAACATCATTTCAGATATTCTTTACTTTGTATGTACTATGTTTCTCTGTGCATTGGAGTAAATCCTTTAAGACAGTGATGAACCATGACTATTAGAGCTATGCCTTCAATTTGGGCCATTAATGTCAAAACAAATGTCAAATCATGAGCAAAAAACCCCCCTCAAAAATAATGCTAACATCTTTTAGCATTCCTGTAGAATTTGAGTGGTTTGTTAGCACTAAACTAAAGGCAATTTGCATGAACACTTTCTGACTAAGCTGAAGTTAGCTTCTTGTTCAAATTCACCGTTCCACCTTAAACACCGCAGCAGTTATATTCTCACAAATTTAGGCATCACAATGTAAATTTGGAAAACACAGACATTTGAAGCTTCTTAAAGAAACTTCTTGTTTAACTTGTGATAGACATATTAGCATATATTTTACCTTGTAGCAGTTTCACAGTGACTCTCTCAGTAGTGAGCTCTGGTGTAAAGCAGCTGCTGTTTTCTGTTTCTACCAATCCACTGATTAGACTGTTGATTGTATTCAGTCAGTAATGTATCTAGAACTTACAGAAGGCCTAGAGTAATGTTTTTTTCTCATGAAGATTTTCCCACCCCTTGGAAACCAAAACATGATTGGTTGATTCCTCTGTCACTTTGTAATTATGCTGATAGTTCATCTAATATGTAAGGCCTTCTCTTCAGCTCTTGAAGTCCTAACCAGCTATATCTAACTAGATACCACAGAGAAAAACAATTTCTGTTTCAAGAATTTAACCCTTTAATTTCCATCTAAAACTTGACTCTGAAAGAAGAATAGTGCTGTAATACTTGAACTTTGAACACAAGCATATTACTCCTGAATAAACATGAACTAAAAACTATAGACATGCAGTTTTAGGTCCCAGAAGTCATGAGGCTTCCTCTCAAGGCCTAGAGGGAATTGAGGGTTTCTCTCTGCTTCAGTAAATATATTAGCCTCTTTAAGATAAATATAAAGCCTTAACTGAAGGAGCCAGTTGCATGATGATGCACATTTGAGTTGTAATTGCTCCCTCTTGTGGAGAGCTTTAGACCAACATTTAACATCCATGTGGCCTAAAGGATCAACTGACAAATGTGTGTGTAAAAAATGTCATCATTATTTTTGAAAAACTGTTCCACTTATGATCATTTCACTAAACGTGAAGCCAGTAACTGCTTGTGTGAGACGATATCAGCTGCTTATGTCCCACCTTCTCTACAGCTCTGCTTCACACATTTAGTGAAAAAACTACCGTATAAAACACAGTTTATTTAATGTGTATTCCAAACTGTATACGCCTTATATGAATAGCCGATTAACTCCACCAAACTGTTTCATTACCTTTTAAATGGACGTACACACAAACCCCCCTCAGCACAGACAGGGCAGTGCAGTTTTCATGCTTGCCTTAAAGTGATGTTGCTGACATTGTTTTTCTCATTGAAAATACAGGTGATCCAAAGCACAATCATATTATGTTATTTTAATATACTTACAGATGAGCTGCAGAGTAGCAGCTAATCAGCAATCTGTGTAAGAATACATAATCTTGAATACAGGCTATTTGTTTGAGATATACAAATGAAACTGAAATATTAAAGGCTATAGTCATTGGAGGCCGTTAAGGTAAGCATTCTAATTTAAATACACACTAAATACTGTATACTAACTGGTCATTATACAGGGCGAAATGCTCCCACAGAACACATATACAGTGGTGTGTAGACGTTTGGGCACCCCTGGTCAAATGACATGTTTTGTTCATTTTCTAAGTGTGAAAAAGTTAGCGCATCCTCTACAAAGGACACACTTCTGAAACTTTACATATACAATTACAGTTTATTTTCTGGATTAACACAAGTTATGGCACATTTTCAAAGACAGAGCAGGGTCTCACAGGGCCTAAGCATCTTTGGAGCACATTTTATATTTTTATATTTATTTTTTTTAACCTATTTAACCTCAGCAAGTAAATAGGAATTGTGCACTAAAATTTATAATCGCATTTCAATGTGTTTTCTGTAAAGGATGTGTGAATTTATTTTTTCTGAGAAAATCAACAAAACATCATTTGACTGGGGCACCAAAAATTCTCTGTCTGTATGTTTACTCAGCTTGAGCTGAGACTAGTTTCAGTTACACTGTTGTAGCGTGAGAAGACTACTTGATTCACCTATTTCCCATTTACACCATAAACACAACCTACTTTCCTCCCTCCCTAAGAGCAAGAGGAAGAAACCTTGAGGGGAACCCGTCCTCCTCTGGTCGACACCTGATAGCAAACAGTGTTAGTATAAAGTGTTATAGTACAAAATGGGGGAAAACAGGTGGAGCAATGGTTAATTAGATAGTTTGAGTTTATGCAGCAGCAGCATCATCAGAAAAGAAACATGATTAAGAAAAGGAAATGGGATTTCTAGAAAAAAGAACATAGTTCCGAAGTTAGTATTATTGACATTATAACATTTCTAAACAACGCTTAAATGAAAAGAAGTTGCATGGTAGAAAGTAAAAGAAATGCTAAGTACATTATTAATACATTAGGTTTGAAGTATTTATAGTCACACAAGCACACAAACATTACTTTTCAAAGTTACACAGTCAGTTAAAAAAAACAGCATAGTGACTCAAAGGAGAAGATATATGAGGTTAAAGGATGAGGATATATGAGGATGTACTAACATTATGATATTTCTAGAAACAAAAACTGAATGGAAAAACAGTTGCCAGTGATCAAGGATCAACTCAATCTTGATTAATAAAATTGGGTTCAAGAATCATAAAATGACTAACAAACTGTAGGAAGTTGTAACATTTTTCAACAGCTGACAGTTCTGACCTGGAGATTTTAGGCAATGCAGCCATTGCAGTTTAAACAGTAGAGTTGTACCTTGATCATAAAATGAGTTTGCGATATGGGTCCTTTAAAATTTCCATCAAAAGCAAAGTTATTGGATTTGACCATAATTAAAATGTTACAGTGTGATGAATTCATGAAATGAATAAAATAGCAGGACAAACATCCCTGGGTTTGAGAGTCAGTCTTGCAAAAGTTCCTGACTGAATTTACGACTCTCAGGAATGCGCTTAGCATGTCTGCACAAAGGGGTTTAGTTAGAGGGGTGCGACCGGTTATCTGGTCAGGGTCTGTTCCTTAAGCCAGATGCCTTCCCCTTGTATGGAGATTAGATGTGTGTTTGTGTGTAGGGAAGAAGGAAGGACTTTCCAAAAGTCTTAAACTCAGTTTGTATTCAGAATTTACTTTTGTTCTCCTTAGAATGTTTGAAAAGGAATTTTGTGAGATGGTCCATTAATATTTCAAGCTGACCGGTCGTGGCCTTATCTCTGTTTTGAGGCCAGATGAGGGGGTGTTGGGAGATAATCAGCAGCTCCTTACTCAGATGTTCACCAGATTTCCTGGTGCCTGGAGATTGCTCTTTTGTATCTTAAGTCGAAGATTTAACTTTATCCAAAAAGTTCTTATCAGTTTAAGAATTAATCAAGTCCACTACACTGTCTAATGAAGAGTAGCACCTTAAAGAATCATTATAAAATAGATCACAGTGGTTCTAAAACCTGATTGGCTGAGTCATGTTCAAAGCCAGTGTTAAACACTTGATGTATACATATACATCCGCACTCATCAATCGAGGCTCCTGTAACTCCTAAAAATTAAGATGTAATTTTCTAAAAATCATTTTCAACATTGGTTTTAAGAAAACAGTAATTTAACCATCAAAAATTTTTCTATCTCATAAAAAAAATATAATTCTTACATGTTTTTTTGGCTAACAGCAGCTTAAATGAGTAGCAAGCTTGAAAATAACAAAGATTATCATATAATCAGCAAAGGACATTCCAATGTCTCCACTTAAAATCTATTTTTAAATGAATAATTAACTTTCAGTCTATAATTTGAACTTTCAAAGTGACTCCATCACTCAACATTTTAATTTCATTGAAACTGGAGAAAAAAAATTAGGAAATTCTGAAAATATGATTTGTTCAATATTTCAGATACTAATTTCAGAGGAGTGAATGTGTTCAGGGGTTGACTGAATGTTGAAAGAACACTAAATTGTTCCTTTTTTCATATTTTATACCAGATGACTCATGAAAAAGGACAATCATAACCATGAGATGTTAACCTCTTCAACTCCTTGAGACCACCGGTGGTTCCAAAATGCACTTTGTCATATTCTTTATAACTTTAATATTTCATAAACTACATTCAGAAGGTTGGTGTCATATGAGAGCTGTAACTGTCTTCTTTCCAGTCAAATAGATGAATCATGTAATTTTAAACCCTTGCGATAAAAGAAGCTGAACTTTTTTTTTTCTACTGAAAGTCGACCCATTTTTCCACAAATCTATAAACAGACGGCGTCTCTTCAGCTATGTCTGCTATGTAAAAATTATTTTTATTAAAAAAAATACAAAGAGTGTCTAGGATTTTTAGCTTTCAGCAGTAAATTGTAAGCATATAGCAATATGTGTAATCATAAACACATGTTCTGTTCATTTGAGGGGAGCATTTACAAATAAATACATAAATAAATAAAAATTTACATTTATTTCATGCAGAATAATTTGCCTTATGATTTGGTCATGTACATTCAGATGGACAAACCCAAATATATCCTGGAGAATAGAGATTTGTATTGTCACGAAATGCTAAGTATATTCATGATTATATTTAAAAGTGTAGCGTGTAGGTATAGTGGGATTTGTTCTCTGTAATGTTTGGTAAACTAACCAGGATGTATTGTGGATGTAAAAGTAAGAGAATATTCATTAACAAGGAGCACGTGAACAGGAGCAATATCAAAACCAGACTAGATCAAGAGGGGCAAAAAGACATACAAGGGTGATATACTAAAGGAGGAGTCTGAAAACATGCAAGGGTCGAGGCCAAAAGAGCAAAGGAGCCGAGACACCAGTATAAAAGGATAATCCAAAAACGAGAAACGATACGGGGAGACAAAGGTCATAAACACAAAGATCAGTCAAGGAAAAGAATGCTTTGGTACACAACTAACAAGGTTGGCAATACTTTCCAAGGAAGGTAACAAACAAACAGGTTTATATAGCAAATATATAGCAAATAGGAAATGAAGTGGATCCTGGGAGATGTCCATGATTGAGTCTGTGACGTGAGTGTCCAGAGAGTTATGGGTATTGTAGTGAAAGGAGTCGACGGAGGCGGAGGAGAGACCCGGAAGCGTGATGTTTTCTAAGTGCTGTAGCTAGATTATATTAATGAGAGTTTTTATTTACATGCACACAGGTTGTTGTGTAGGACACGTTTCCTGTGTTTAAAATATATTTAATCTTTACTTGTCTCTTTATTATATTAGTAGGAAAAGAGCACCACAATCATAGAACAATCATTTTTAATAACTCAGCACATTTACAGTTAAATTGAGCTCTGTATTAATGTGACAGATTTTTAAAAACCACAGTGCTGTTCGTGGAATAATCTTTGATTATTATGTTGCTTGGCAACCACAGCCTAGTCAATGAACTACATTGCCTGGTGGGAGAATTGTTTGTTTTGAATATTAGTAGTAATAAATGAAAATGTATTGAACACTTGTAATTCGTATTCTAAGCTACTTTATAAAAGCAGTATTTGTTCATACAAGAAAATGGTGTAAGAATGCTTCAGTGTAATTTCGTCTTATGTTTTTCTCTACTCTGAGGGGCTGAGCTGAGCTGCCTCCTTCTGTCCAGCCTGCCAGCCAGGCCTGATGGAGGATCACTCTGCCTGCAGCTACTGTAGCCAGAAGAAACATCAGAGCAGCCAGACTAACTCCACCAAACATCAGCACTGTCTCTACCACACTCACACTCACTCCACCTAGAGAGAAAGACAAAGAAGGGATGGTGTGATAAGAAACCATTACAGAAAATCTAGAATTGTTCAAATTCATATTAATGAATGCTGTCCATCCTGAGTTTAACTGTCTGTCTGGATTTTCACTGTGAACTGAATAGAGAGTCTGTCTGATCTCATTACGTCTGTGTGATTAGTTGATTCATTGTAAGTAGACATGAAAACCCGTGAATCTCCTGTAGCGGGTCAAGCAGCATCAATCCTAGTAAAACATTTTTGCGATTTTAACATGAAAATGCTTGATGTTGTACACATATGAACTTTTTTGTCAAGGAATTTGAAAATGAAAAATATGAAACTGTCTTCACTGCTCATGACACGCCTATTTTCACTTTTTCGGTAACAATATCTTGCCAAATAAAAATGAAATGGTCTGTAAATAATGACCATGAACGGCTGAAACACTCTAGTCTGTCTCCACGTCCCACCGCTGTGTTTCAGAGTTACTTCTGAAACTAAAGCCTCAGTCTAACAGCTCATTTACAGCTCTCTGGCAGCCTCAAGATGCCTGTATTCAGGTAAGGCTTTGCAAAACATCTCATCTAACACCATTCTTCACAGAGTAGGAGAGTCTTTCCTGCATGATCACTGCTGTTTTTAACAGGAATTCTACTGTTTCCCTACATTTCTGTATAATTCAGTCATTGAGATGTAAAACGCACTGTTTTAAAGAAACTTACCAAGTCTAAATTGTACACACTGGTGGTGATAAGAAACAGATGTCCACATCTAAAAGCTCCCTCATTGAAGGTTACATGAAATAGTTATTAAAAAACACTTCCTGATGCCTGAGACACTGTTTTACAACAATTTTAAGAAAACTGTGGCCTAAAATACATTACTTAAAATCTATTAATGGTGGAGAGATGCATGCAAGGCACTGTAAGCCAAAATAGTCCTCAAAGAAAACATTTTTTAGAGTTTCCACTATTTTACCATCATCAACATTACATATAAACAGGTTTTGAATAGTAAATAAAATGGCTATATTTGTGTCGTATACATTGTGACCCCTGGTTCCTATCAGCACCACTGTAAAGAGTCTGTCAGTTCCTATAGAATATAGATGTGATGAAAGTTTCAGTGATAACTGGTCATTTTAACACACTCTTGCCAGAAAAAACACTTTCTACAGACAAAACTTCAGAATGTGCAGCTTCTTCTTTCATCACAGCTGTAGTTTAACTGTGAAATGTACCTGTATTTCTTGTAGTGGATTTAGTGGTTAACAGATCATCTGATCTCTCAGTGGTAGAATGTCCTGAAAGTGTGATACACACACACACACACACACACACACACACGCACACACACACATGACCAAGGGTGAGAAGACTGTGTGGGAATGTTTGGGTGTAGAGATTGCAAGCCTGTACTGTTTTACTTGTAGCGTGACAGTGCAGAGACAGGGTTCCCCTCGAAAAGCTCAGGCTGAACTCCAGAGTTCAACTTGCACACACGTGGAACTCTGGATTCCCTCCTTCTTCTCTTGAATGCCCCTTTTAACACCATAGCCCCACCCCATCTAGTCAGACCAGACCATTCCCCAGGGCTAATGAGGGGTTACATGAAACAAACAATACCAAAACAACTTCAGCACAATAAGCACAATACATATAAAAGACATAACGAGAAGCTTCATTTTACCAGTAAGTACATTCGTTTATATTAGTTTGCTCTGTTAACTCTTTTCTGTCTTTCCCTACAGGTTCCTGGATCCCACCTCCCCACTTCTACACACAGCCGTGGCCTCTACCGGCCAGTATAAGGGAAGCCCTGGAAGGTGCCCCCAACTCCCCTGAGGATCAGGACAGAACAAGAACAAGGTAAGTAGTAAAACAATTTGACTAATTAGAGGCTACTACACAGGACCCTTATGTAAGTGCATACCCTGCGTACCCCGATGCTACTCCACTGAAAAGCAGATTTTTCTAAGTTTAGCTTGATTTCACTAGCAGCATCGACTTGCTAGTTAAAGTAGATCACTAAAAGTCTGAAAGGGTGAGTGACAGAACATCCTGCCTGTACATATCAAATCTCACCAGCATGTCTGTGTGTCTGCCCTGTGATGAACTGGTGACCTATCCAGGCTCCAGCACCTCCGGGAGTATAGGTGGCTTAGATGATGAGTGAGACTGAGTATTTAATAGTTGCCGGTGTGAACAGAGAAAGATGAGTTTGTCAAAACATTACACGCATGTTTCACCACCGAACTTCGAATCTTCAGGACATATAGAGAAAATAACAAACCAATGATGTCACATCAAGTGCACCATCCTGTTCCCCTCATCTCTCTAACTGCAGTTGCTGTCTGTCTGTTTTGGTTGCCAGATATTCAACACCAGTTGACATTCACAAAATGATTCATTTTTATTTTCTTCTGTCTGTAACCAAGACTTTTGCTCCACAAAAATTCAGTATGTCCAGAGAAACCTTTAACTGCAAACTGTGACTGCAAACTTTATTCACGTTCTGAAGCTTAAACACGTTTTCATGATGACTTACCTCCTGGTATCACAGTGAGCTCCACTGTAGCTCCACTGCAGTCGTATCTACCAGCGTCTGACTGAGACACTCTGAATATAACCAGCACTAGATCTGCTCCTGAGAAGTAACGTTTGTCTGGATCAGCGATGTGTTTGGTCGTTTCTCCATAAAGAGTGGTCAGAATGTCCACTCTGTGTCCGTTGATGTCTCTGCTCCAGGTTGCTGTACCGTAAGATAGTTTTCCACAGTAAAGGGTGGTGATGTTTCCCTCTATTGCAGTCACATATAGAATCTCTGTTGTGAAGAACACGAGACGCACTGTATGTGGGTATATTTGTTTATTCATAATGCAGCATCAGATTTACTATGATAAGAGTGAACAGTGTGGCAGCAACATAATCCTGCAGTAGTAACACCTGAACTGCTCTGACACTAATGTTCCTGCTAAATCTTCTAACTGCTGCTGTAGGAGTAAAAGACTTGAGCAGGATTTCAGATTTTGCAGTAAGAAATGTGAATGTAGGAGTTTCAGAGGAAACATTATTAACTGATTCCTCTCACACTTTCAACTGACTCTTCTTCCTGCATCAGACTCAGTGTTGGGTGAATCCCCTCCTGTGTGTGAGAAACAGGCTTCTAATCCAAATCAGTGAAGAGTAATCTGACATGTTGAGATTCAAATTACCTGTTTGAACTGATTTTATTGCAGTTCAGCTTTGAATCCTAGTTTTCAATTTACAATTAATTTTACAAAGTTTCAAAATTCAATTTACACATGTTAAAATGACAATTTTATTACTGAATTAATTTCTTACAAACAAAATCTGAATTTGTAATCAGTATTTAATATTTTCTAGTTTAAAAGTAATTTTCACGTGTAAAATGTGTTGAATTGTAATGTGTGTTTACGACATGCTAAACTTTGATTCATGCTAGTAAACACTGCAGTTGTATAGAGTTGGACTTCCTCTTCTTCTTCTTCTTCTTCATATTATTATTACTATTGAATGTTTTAATTGAGAGATAAAATCTTACATGCTTAAATTTAATTCCTACATTTAAATTTTAAGATGTTATAATTCAATTTTTTTTGGTCATTTTTAAAATGAAAACATTTTCTGATAAAGAAACTTTGTTTCTTGATTAAAAGGAGTAAAATGCATCTTTAACAATTTATTTTTTACCAGCACTTCACTTAAAATTTGTAGCTCTTTTTCTGAGAATTTTGGTTTTCTTTGTTTTTTCTTTTGGGAGATAACCAGAGCTTAACTTGGCAGGGCTTTAATAGGTGTGAGTTCATTTACATGTGGATTTTGATTGGTTCTTGTCTAGAACACAGTGAAAATACTGCAATGTTAAAAGACACTAATCTCAAGGCTGCCACACAACCACAGTGACTTTATAAATAGCCCTTATTTACCATGCTGAATGTTTTGCATGCTGTAGCATGCTGTACTGTACACTATACCAATAAGAGTCCTTGGGCAAGACTCCTAACACTACATTCGCCTACCTGTGTAAAATGATCAAGTTGTAAGTCGCTCTGGATAAGAACATCTGCCAAATGCCATAAATGTAAATGTCCTCATGAACCTCCTCATTCTCCTTTTTTTTACTGTATTTATACTGTATTTAATACCTTTCAGTGTGAAAACTCTGAGATCAAATTTCCTGCTTTTAAATTAAGAATGAGCAGGACATGAACAGAAAATAACAAGCCCATGACAAAATCAAGCATTTCATTTTATTCCTCTCATCTCTCTAACTGCAGCTTGCTGTATCTGTGTTTTGGTTGCCAATGATTCAACATCAATTAACATTCACAAAATGATTCAATTTATTTTATACTTTAATGCTGCAATCAGACCTTTTTGATGTTTGCTGTAAATTGTGAAAATAGCCCAAATGTCACGTCCTTGCCCTCCAACTGTATAACTCTCACCCATCACTGCATTTTCAAACTACCTCGATATGGCGCGGAAATTGTAAACCTGACAACTTGGCATTACACAAAGCTAATCCACCGTATTCCTGCTCCCCATGATGCTTTGAGTGACTTGTGGACATAACTTCTTGTGAAGCACAAAAAAAGACAATATATTAAATCTTTATAACATCCTCACATCCTGATGTGAGCGCTTTCATAACGCTCCTTATATGTTCACCATTGTATGTTAGCATGATTCTGATGTTGTACCATTAGCATGATAGCCAGTTAGCCTTCTGTTGATCTGCTGAGCCTAGCGAGGGCAGAATATATCCAGTTATAAAGAAAATCTAACGTGTAAACCACTTAAAGTGAGTGTTAGCAGCATCCAGTGATGATCAACAGGCAGTTCACTTGGTTGCATTTAATGGGCTCAGATTTCAACACTAACAACTGGGCCTTTTCAAGGAGTCATTGTGAAGCCACATTCACATCTGAAGCTCTGCACTTTTTGTGCTTGCAATGTTGTTGTTCTTGCTTTAATTTCATCCTCATTGGACCATAGTGACAGCTGCAAACTGCATGTTGCCCCAGAAACATTTAATGGCACAAAACGGTAGCTTAAAAAGTAAATACACTTTCTATAATTTCACTAGAAACAGGAACAAATGGCACTTCCGTTCCCTAACTACAGTGCTTATATGAAAAAAAAAGGTAGACAGATTTGAAAGTATTCTATTGTGAGGAAAAAAAACGATAATAATCAGATGTTTTACACAATATAACCTACTGAATATGTATGTACAATCACTTTTCTTATTATAATTTATTGCTCCTGTAATAAGTTTGGTCTAAAGTGGCAATTTATGCCTACCTACCTAGCAATATAATTAGACCTTAGATGCAGCCCACTCAAATGCTCAAACACTGAATTTCATGCTGGACTAAGCTGGTTTATGCTGGTCACCCAGCATGGTCATACTGGTTGAACAGCATATTAGTATTCAAAACATAAGCTGGTTTTGCTTCCACTAATCTTATCAGGAACAACTAACCAAAGACTCGATCTGATATGAATCAAAATTATAACCCATGACATGAACCAGAATCACAGTAGGTTCTGCTAGGAAATTGTAGAGTCCGTCACATTTTCCCAGAATGACTCGCTTTGCAGGAGAAATGGGCAAAGTGACGCAACATGAGTTACATACAAGCTTGACCTTCAGTCACTGCGTAGGAGAAACAGAGCAGTTCAGTTCACATTTCTAGGTTTTCTTAGAAATGTGGAAGTGTATTGTGGTGCTGGCAGTAAATGAGGATTAGATGAAGTTAAATTAAACCAAACAGTAGCTTTATTTAAAATTATGATGTAAGATTCTTCTGTTAAAACTGAAAGTAGTAGCATTACTGAGTTTGAAAAAATAAAAACAGTCTAAAATATGTTGTGCATGCTGTTATGAGTCACCCTGAAATAATAATTTAAAAGTCAGAGGCATCAGATCAGGAGTTTTTTTAGACCACGTCATATGTTTTATACGTATTAACATCACACATAGACTCGAAAAGATGATCCAGCTTGATGTTTAGGTCTCATATGATCTCAAAATCAACATTATACTGATAAAGGACTGATAACGATAGTAGATCATTCACTCCCATCCTCAGAAGACACACCATTCACCAGGTTTTGACTGAGTTTTCTTTGAATTTTGAATTCATCAAAAAGTGGCTTACGAATATCTGAGGAATAATTAAATGGATTTACTTATAACATGAAGATCACTGTTCTATTTGGCTTAATTAACAGAGCTAGAGGGCCCTTTGACTGACAGACCCTGTTAGCTAGATGTTAATGGTTAGCAACTCAGCTGATAGTTATGAAGTTAGCTTGGTAGGTTCAGTGTTAATAAATGGCCACACGTAAACTGTCTTACATTAATTTTAAAATCAAAATATGTTTATTGCAGACATTTTGGGATTAAAACAACTCTGTAAAGGAATAAAGTGTGTTTATATTTAGATCTACTTACCACAGTAAGTGATGTATAGATGTCCGTACAGCAGGAGACACAGTAGAAGGTTGAGCTCCATTCTCTACTGTGGTGTATTCATTCATGGGAAACTTCTATACTTCTGCTCTTAGAGCTCTTTATGTGATCAATGACAGGAAGTCCCTCATCTTTGTGGCATTTCAACAAATTCCCCCTAACCTAGCTGTTAGCCACCTCCTGCTACAAAAGGAAACCAGCATATAACGCAACCTACACACATGTAGAAGATGCAGTGTGACAAAAGTAAAGAAACGTAAAAATTGCTCAAGGGTGCTTCAGCCACAAACAGGAGTAGCTGAGGATTGAACTGTCAACCCTGCGATTAGTGGGCACTCTACCACCTAGTCATGGCTGCCCCAATGAAGCCATGGCCACCCCAACAGCCGTGTCTCAGTTGTGGAGTTGTCGTGAATAAGCCGTGGAGGAACAACCATGAAAACCTTCAGAACTTAATGCTTAAAACACCATCACCCTGATTACAGTCACTGTCCATGACAGGTAGTTAAGTCCAGAGTCAGACAAGGAAAAAGTTAACTGACAATGTACTGATGAAAGTGTCCGTATACAGCGGTGTCTGCAGCTCCATGCAAGTGTAATAGATCTAAGATGTAATAGACCTAGTGCATTCCCTGTCAGGAGAACATGTGCTTCACCAGAATTTTAAAAAGACTTGAAAATTGCAGATCTAACTTCAAATAAATCTGAAAATAATGACAGTTGTGTTACCAGTAAACTCAACTAATTTCCCCCTGCTCTGACATCATGCAGTGGAAAGATATGAGTAAGCTGTCCTTCACCAGGACATTGTCAGTTACTTTTTTTGCTTGTCTTTTTGGACTTAATTGGACTTAATTACCTGTCATGGATAGTGATTGTAAGCAAAGGTAAGGAAAATATATAAATTCATTTTGGCCACGATATCATTAGTTTATTTTTTCTATGGGAGCGAGCTAGCATTGTCAAGTATCGTTCTTTAGTTGTCAGCAATGGATTTTTGTGAATATTCCACTGAGCGCGTATCTGGATATTTTTAAAAATCTTGTTCCAAACAAACACATTGAAAATGGAGGTCTTTTGAAAATGGCGATCTCAAAAATCTCCAAAACAATGTTTCCATGAATAAAAATGCACTCACTAGCTGTAGTTTTACATGTTTTACTTTTTATAGCTTCTACAAATTGGGCATGTTAAGCAGGGTGATGTCTGCTTTTGTTGCTCTGAATATTTTTGTGGTTGTTTCTCTGTGGCTTATTCACGACCGACTTCAAGACCACCA
>NW_023495355.1:0-26281 GCF_904425465.1 Colossoma macropomum
TAGTGGTCAGTATCAATTCAGAGATTCTGCAAATTTATATCAGCACTTTATTCGAGACTTTAGTAATATTACCATTTCTTTGACCACGTTACTTAAAGGCAACCCAAGAAAACTTACCTGGACAGTGCAGGCTGAGGAGGCTTTCCAACCTCTTAAAGAAGCATTCACCACACCCCTATTTTGAAACACCCTGATCCTGCTAAAGATTTTATTGTAGAGGTAGATGCTTCAGAGACTGGGATCAGAGCAGTTCTTTCACAACATTCTGACAACTGCCAAAAACTTCACCCTGTAGCTCTCTACTCCCACAATGAAGATCATGAGTTGTTGGCTGTAAAACTTGCATTAGTCAAGTCAAGTCAAGTCAAATTTATTTGTATAGCGCTTTTTACAACTGATGTTGTCACAAAGCAGCTTCACAGAAATCCATTAAAGACAAAGTTTCAACATGAAATGTAAATCCTCCAGGTGAGCGAGTCAGGAAAAACTCCCTCAGAGCTGAGGAAGAAACCTTGGGAGGAACCAAGGCTCACATGGGGGGACCCGTCCTCCTCTGGTCAAACTACCTACACAATTATTATACTACTAATATTAATAGTAGTAGTAGTAGCAGTAGTAATAGTAGTAGTAGTTAGGAGTCCATGAAAACTTCAGTGTAGAGTGGGAGTGGGCAGCTAGTCCAAGTCAAGTGGCGGTAGCTGGGCAAGTGGCGGCGACTGGGGTGTGGGCAACTGGTCTGAAGCGGATAGCAGGAGAGCTCCACAGACAATCATCCATCAGTGTCCGTCCGGCAGGTGGGCAGTCGTTTACTCGGAAAAAGGAAGGGAGATGGAATTAGTTTTATTTTGTTTGAGTGTATGTAAAACAGAGAACGTGAACATTTCCAGAGTGTAGCTAACGACTCCGGCAGATCTGACTATAACAGCTTAACTAAAAGGAGAGAACCAAAAGGGCACACAGACACGGGAGCGCCCTGAGACAATCTGGCATCCCTCCGCTCCACCGTCCACAAACCTGAGTGATGGCGTGCGAGCGGCGGGACGACAGCACCAGCGTCTCAGTTTACTATAATTCCCTGCGTCCATGGACCCCTGGATCTGCTGCCTTTATCCAAGGGGAAACATTAACTACCAAAAGCTAAACTAAACAAGTGAGTTTTCAGCCTAGATTTGAAGATTGCGACTGAGTCTGAGTCCCGAACATTTTCTGGAAGATCATTCCAGAGTTTGGGGGCTTTATAAGAAAAGGCTCTTCCCCCAGATGAAACCTTCTGAATTCTGGGAACTATTAAAAAGCCAGCACTCTGTGATCTGAGTAATCGTGGTGGCTCGTAATGGGAAATAAGGTCTTGCAGGTACTCAGGAGCCCATGTAGGGCTTTATACGTCAATAAAAGAATTTTGTAATCAATACGGAATTTAACAGGCAGCCAATGGAGTGATGATAGAACTGGACTGATATGATCAAATGTTCTAGTTTTAGTGAGAACCCTGGCTGCAGCATTTTGAACTAGTTGAAGTTTACTTAAATTCCTGCTGGTGCATCCTGACAGTAATGCGTTACAGTAATCTAGCCTTGAAGTAATAAAGGCATGTACTAATGTTTCTGCATCGTGCAGCGATAAGGCATTTCTTATTTTGGCGATGTTGCGAAGATGTAAAAAAGCTGTCCTAGTGATACTGCATTAGAAGAATGGACACACTGGTTAGAGGATGCTAATCACCTACTCGTTGTATTAATGGACCATAAAAACTATGCGTATCTAGAGAATGCAAAACACCTCAATGCCCGGTCAAGCCTGATGGTCACTCTTCGTTTCTAGATTTAACTTTAGTATTACTTATTGCTCGGCTCCCTCTTCACCACTACAGTCTGGTACAGCGACCGCATTACTGCTGCTGCCTGTCCCAGCCTGCGGTCGATCTCATGATCCCTCTTCCCACTTCCAAATATGCCATTTTTTAATCCAAGCTGCAGATCCAGAAGTCCAGAACAATGATCCATAACTAGCAAAATTAGGAAATTTAGGACAAATTAATGTGAAGAAAATGTAGCTATCCACAAAAAAGATCAAAGTGTTTTGTTTTTGCATGTAAAGCTTGCTAATAGAGTTCACTGTAATCTTACTATCTAATTCTATCCTAGATGGAGGAAGTCTGTCTCAAATGAAATATCTCAGGCAAAGTTCTGCCTCCTCAGCCGAGTAAAGCAGGTCAGTAATGCTGGTCTTACATATTTAATGTGTGAGTTCACTGAAATCTAAATAACACCAGTGTTTATGGAGCAGTACAGTGTAATGAGGTCACAGATCAGCCTAATGTTTATTTGGTACAGGATTATCACTCAACTGTAGCTCTAACACAGAGAATTTCTCTTTATTTGGTGATGGTGCCCTGTTTATGTACCATGTCTGTTCACTGTGAAAGCAGAGTGTCAGCCTTTCTAGTGATTGTAGTCACGTAAGTGAAAAGAGACACGCTGCACCCACAAGGAGGCGCTGTTGTATAAGTTAAACAGAGACTTTGGTGATGGTGGACTTGTAGTTAAAGCCTGTGATGAGTCTTAAACAGTAGTGTAGACTTCATTACTGCTTGAAGATGATGTGTTAATTCTCTAGACTACTTAAACTGCTGTGGTGTTTATTTCACTCTAGTTTATTTCAGACCACACAAGCTAATGAATGAGTGCAGCTCTGAGCCGTGAGCTGCTGTGCTGTGTTGGGAAGTTCTCAGCTTGGATAAATAAAGGCTTTGGAGCAGCATCAGTGGATCTCTCCTCTCACAGTCCTTTAACTGCCTGACAGTTCAGTAGTTTATTCTCAAAGGTTCCTCACACTGGTTCTCAGTTCCAGCCCTGAATACTCTACAGTCCTCATACTTTTGTAGTCTTAGTCTAACACACTGGACTAAACCCATGAAGGGCTTTAGAATTACCTGACGAGTTTAATGAGGGATGATACACTAACACTACGAAGCAACACTGAAGTAAGAAGTGAAACCAGCCCCCCACAGCCCACCCAGCTGAACACAAACAAGCAGTTTTAAGCAGTAAACAGTCAGACAGAGAGAGAGAGAGCAGTGGGGTGAAACTCAGATTTGCATGAACAGGCCTGAGTCGTCCTCTTTCTCCCAGGATAGAGCAGCACTTTCAGCAGATGTTCAGCTTAATTCAGTCAAACTCCCTCAAGATCAACACACAGCACTGCACTGAATCTACAGCTGAACTCCCTCTCTAACAACACTGACCATCACCATTCATTACAGTAAAGAACTCACAATGTCCAGAATGAAGCTTTATTTCAGCTCAGCAAAAGCACAGCTACAGCAACAGGACACTGAACAGAGTACAGACAGAAATATCAGCACTGTGTAGAGTTTAAACTCTACTGGAGCTGCATGTGAAAGCAGCTCTATGGTCAGCTCTATCTTGGAGCTGCTAGCCTTTACAGTGGCTCTTTAGGAACGAGGCTCGCTGGTCCACGTTGTCGTGGGAGACCGTACAGACAAACTCCTCCCCCTTTTCCCAGAGTGCTTTGCTGAGGGTCAGGGTGCTGCTGCGGCTGTAGCGGCCGTTCTTCTCTTCTTCTACGCTGGTCAGAACCCCCTCCTTCACCTCTGAGCTGTCCACTGTCCAGCTCACCTGCGCCCCCTGTGGAGAGTAGCCAGACAGCAGGCAGAGCAGCGAGGCGGATCCCTCAGACAGCTGCAGAGAGGAGGGGGGGAGCAGAGACACGGAGGGTCTGTCTGGAGAGCAGAAACATACCAACCGTTAGTGATCGCAGTTTGTATAACTAAAGACTGTTATTATTACTTTTATTATTTTTTGTATTAGCAACATCTCAAAGTATTTTATTATTTTGTCCAAGAAATGATATTTAATAAATGGATATTAAAGCCAGTTGAGTGATCATGAGTTTCTACTGAATGTGTAAATTCAATAAGGCTAATATGATCAGATCTTCTGTTCCTGGTAAGAACACAGGCTGCCACATTCTGACCATGATGGAGTTTATTTAGAGATTCAGTTTAATCTGGAATCATTCATTCATTTCTCAGCATCTGGTAGGATTATCATGTCTTACTTTGTTCTGTAAATTATATTTATATGTGACTGAAATGATGAATCATCATCCAGCGTTATGAGATCTTGGACTGTAGCTTTTAACTGCACAGTAAAAGCTTCAACACTGAGGATAAAATCTGCTCCTTATTTCAATCAGCCCAGCAAAAACACTTCAGTCTGAATGATAATATCAAACACTGCAGTCAAACCCAACAGCAGCAAAAGACGTTTTCATGATCTGATCAACCAGTAAGTCACTGAGCCCTTTAGACAGCACTGACTGTGTATTACGATGTTTCTGAAAACTGGATCTAAATCATTCATGCTTGTTATACCAGCTTTAAAAACGAACAGAGCTGCTGATCAACAGCTTTCTCCAAAATCTGAGACAGAAAATGAATATTAAATACAGGACAATAATTAGAGAGATGAGGGGGACCAAGGTGTGGTTTATTAGCCCCTTAAAATCCCAGACTTATTACATCTTAAGACTTATTATTGAGAACTTACATGGAGAACACTGCAAACTGAGCGACTCTTCAGTCGTATGAATATATAAATATGTATGTATTCGACCTGCCAGCAGCTCCTGGGTGTTTAAGGGGTTAATTATATTTAGTAAAGGTTGTCCAGTCAGTAGTAATAATCCTAGCAGTGACCTATACGGTACTGAGTCAAGAGCTCATGTGGTCAATCTAGAGAGCATTAAGCCATAAAGCTTGTTCAGAACTATGGAAATGAATTCTTCACTGAAAAAGTCTAACAACTCACTGCTACTGTGGACTGGAGGAGTCTGAGAGTCACTAATGCTGATCATTTGTTCAACTAGATCAGGTTTACACAGCTCTAGTCCTGGACACCGGCCAACTGTGCTGGACTCACCAGGAGCAGAACTGTGCACTCCTGGATCAGAGCTGATGACTGTTTTCTAGAATGTTCCTCTGGTTGTGTTTGAAACAGACTCACACAGTAAAACTCAGATTTCTGCAGAATTATAAAGAGTCTAAACTGATCAGTGATTAATAATATTATTATTCATTATTCACTTTATCTGAGATTATTCAATATAACTGGATGTGGAAATAATCATTACAGTTTTTGTGGCTTTGGAAAAAGAAAAGTTACTTACTTTTCACAAAGAGTTTAGTTCCTCCACCAAACGTCCACCACAGTGATAGATTTCAATGAAGACGCCGTACAAAAACCTCTGATACACTACAGTGACCACACACACTCACACACACACACACACACACACACACACACACACACACACACACTCACACACACACACACTGCCTTCAGCCTCGTTTTATAATGTTATAGTGCTATTTTTATTTAAAATTCTCATCTGAAACTAAATCTTCTCTAATATTTGTCTTTTATTTACAATATCTTTTTTGTTTATCATGTCAGTTCAGAGAGGAGTTTTTCTTCATTTCCATAGAGGCTCCACTTTGCATTATCAGCCCATGCTTCAGTGCTCTGCTAGTGTTTATAGTCCTGTGAGTTTAACACTTCATGACTGAGAGCTGCTGCCCCACAAACTTCACCCACAGCAACCATGACTTTGGTCTCCATCTTCATCTGGACACTGACCCTCTGGACTCAAGGTAACTCACTCATTAGTCTATTTATACATTAATTTCTGTCCTGTTGGATTTTTGTTACATTTTAATGTTATATTTTAAATACATTTTAATATGTTTTAATTTTCCTTTCTTTTATTTCTCTCAGGATCCAGTGGTCAGGTGACTGTTACTCAGACTCCTGCAGTGAAAACTGTTTCTCCAGGAGACTCAGTTACCATCAGCTGTAGAACCAGCCCTGCGGTGTTCATTGATAGTAGTTTGCGTACTTATCTGTCCTGGCTTCAGCAAAAACCTGGAGCTCCTAAACTCCTGATCTACTATGCTAACAGTAGACAGCCAGGTATTCCGGCTCGTTTCAGTGGCAGTGGATCTGGATCTGACTTCACTCTGACCATCAGTAATGTCCAGACTGAAGATGCAGGAGATTATTACTGTCTGAGTCGTCATGACATCAGTGGCACAGTGTTCTCACAGTGTTTAGTAGGTGTACAAAAAGCTCCCTCAGTCAGCTGCACAGAGACTGCACTGCTGCAGCTGGACTCTACTGCAGGTGCTGAGGGGGAGGATGGACACACACAATAACACACTCTGTGGAAATCAGGACTTTAGATGGAATTTGTTCTTCTTTTCATTAGACTGTAAATGCTTTGTGATTTTAGGGATTTATTTCCTGATCTCCACAGGTCTGGAACTAGCTGTAGAGTTCAGCTAGAGTCTCATTTATTATAAAGTTTATTATAAGGATCTGGGCAGATTATGAAATGGATGTTTCTCTCAGTCCTGAGAAAGAGGGAGTCCCTGAAGAAATCCTTCAACAAACTCAGACTCATCAGTTTCATTAGGAGATCATATTCAGAGGTGAGTACTACATAGTTATAAGTACATCTGATAAATTTATAATGGAATTGTTGTCTGTCTAACTGGTCAGCCAGGATCTAGTTAAAAAAAACTGTGTTCTATTACAACACATTAAGGTTTCACACACTTTCATGTTTATACACATAAATTGTGATTGTAAACCTAAATTACATTGTGTTTTCTGCTGTTGTAGGTCAGATGCTGTCAAAAGCATTTATAAAATAGCAAGATAATGAACAACTTATTAATATTTAATTTATTTAAAAGTACAAATGATTTTTTTCAAATATTCAAAGTTAGTTATAGAAACAATATAAAAAATACCATCATTGTAGTTCTGGAAGGTGAAAATACGTCACTGAAACTGAGAAGTGATAACAGGCTACTCCAATAATATTACCGAGATACCCATTAAGTTCAGATCTTTACTGTAGAAGTCACTGTGAAACTCAAACATAGGCAGTAAAAATATATAAACACAATGTCTATTATAAACTTGGAATGTCTATGTTTAAGTAAGATGTTCCAAAAAATATTAACATGCACCACCATTAGCTTGGTGCTAACATAACTTTACAAATCCCTTATGGGGACTAACATTGCCAGAGCTGTTGATAGGATAAATTAAAGCTTCTCACAGATTGATGTAAAAAGTTTCTGCATTAATCATTATTGGACTGTTCTGCTGCTGCTCACACCTCTTGCTTTGGAGCATTAGCATTTTATTTTACTTCTTTTGCTATCTCTTGGAGACAAAAATGTCTACAATTGTACTTTTACTTCTACTTCAGTCATTATTTCACTGAAATATCAACACTTTTACTTGAGTCTGATTTTAAGCTGCTCTTTCACTCTCAACTCCTTTCACACTACACGACTTACACTGTTGTTCTGTGTTCCTACAGTGCAGAACTTCCCAAGAGGCTAACTGGATCTAATGAAAACAGTGGTCAGTAGCAGTTGGTGTGCTGTTAGACAGATTGGTCCACCATGGAGTCTGACTTCAAAGAGATCTGACCAATCACAAAGCAATACAGATGTCACCAGTGAGATATAATGGAATTTAACACATAAAACATGAAGTAAATATAAACAACTCAGTAAAAAGTAGATTACTTGAGTGGAAATGAAAGTATTATAATTTGAAAATAGTCAGGAGAGAACAAACCCACCTTTAGTTTAGTACATGGAACTGTTGAGGAAATATAACTAGTTGAAACCATCTCTGCTCATCACTATACAGCAACACAAATCCCCCACTGCTCCTGATGCTCAAGGTATTCCCCAGAGATCTGTTCTGGGCCCCCCTCTCTTCATAGTTCATATGCTCTCCAATAGTCATATAATTCATCTGCATGGATTATGTTTTCATTGTTACACTTCTGATACCCAATTCTGTATCAGCCCCTGCCCACTTCCTTTCTAACTACCAGTATCTGTGATATTAAGATTTGGTTAAGCTCTAATTTACTTAAACAAGTTCTGATCATTACCCCTAATACTTTTATCAGCTCCCTCTCTGAAATAATATTGATATTGATGATTTCAGATAAAACCCTCACAAACTTCATAATCTTGGTGTCATATTGGATTCCTCACTCACTTCTGAATCCCATATTAACTCACTTATCAAGGCTGCCTCCTATCACCTTCATGATTCTGCTAGACTCTGTCCCATGATTATCAGCAGTGATGCAGAAATGTTGATCAGTGTCTTTATCAGTTCCCACCTTCATTACTGTAATGACCTTCTTAGTGGACTCCCAGTTAAACTCCTCCCTAAATAACAGTCTGTTCAGAACTCAGCAGCTGGAGTCCTCACTCACACTAAGCACTCTGCCCTCATCACACCTGCTCTCCATAAACTGCACTGCTTATCTGTCCCTTTGTGTGGTCAGTACAGGCTGCTGCTCATGACTTTCACAGACATACATGGCCTTGACCTTCATACATTACTGAACTCCTTCATCTCTACACACCAGCTCGGACACTCAGGTCTTCTGGAACTGGTCTGATTAGAGTGAATCAGACTGTCCTCAGTCAGTGGGAGAGAATTTAGTGGAACAGCTCCAAAACTCTGGAACTCACCTCTATCTCTGTCTTTAACACACAACTCAAAACCCACCTGTTTACTCAGTGCTTTACCTCCCTTTACACTTTCATTCAGATGGAACTGATGCTCTTCTACTGTATGTTAGAGCTCTTTCTGTTTGTTTCTGCACTCGTTCTGTTTCACTGTTACCTGCTTTGAGTTTAATAAAGGTGCTGTATAAATAAAACATTATTTGACTGACGCACTGATGGTTATCAGCAGCACTAAAGTAAGAAGTGAAACCAGCCCCCCACAGCCCACCCAGCTGAACACAAACAAGCGGTTTTAAGCAGTAAACAGACAGAGAGAGAGAGAGCAGTGGGGTGAAACTCAGATTTGCATGAACAGGCCTGAGTCGTCCTCTTTCTCCCAGAATAGAGCAGCACTTTCACCAGATGTTCAGCTTAATTCAGCCAAACTCCCTCAAGATCAACACACAGCACTGCACTGAATCTACAGCTGAACTCCCTCTCTAACAACACTGACCATCACCATTCATTACAGTAAAGAACTCAGACTAAACTCAAAAGAACTGGAAACTCTGCAGCAGCACTAATGCATTCTAGCACTGGAGAACATTTACTAGTTCCTCTTTACACAGTGGAACAACTAGAACTTTCCTAACTCATAATCTAACTAACATCAGATGAAGTGTCATAAAAACAGTTCAAACCTCTCATTAAAACCTGTGAATGTCTTCATACAGAAGAATCTCACTGTACACAGACAAGCTGAACAGAATTTTATTTATAAAGCAACAACCAGTTATGTTCACGAAAAATACAAATTGTGTTATTCTTATTAATTTATTCAATTAATATTATTAGACAGTACATAATTTATGTATTTGCCTAGTAAAGTAAATTCAGCTCAGAACAACTGTGACGCTACAAAATGAATTAAAATATTATTGATCATTTTTGTGTTAGTTCTTCACACAAGCTGTTTTAGCTCTTGCCTGATATTATTTGTTGTTTTCTGCATTATGAGGCCATTATATTGTAAGTGACTCGCTGACTCACTGAACTGTTTCTCCAGGAGAGTCAGTCAACCATCACCTGTAGAACCAGTCCTGCAATGTACCAAAGTGGCTATTTTGACCACAGAAACCTGGAGAAGCTCCTAGACACCTGATCTACGAAACTAACCATAGACAGTCAGGTGTTCCAGCTCATTTCAGTGGTAGTGGATCTGGATCTGACTTCACTCTGACCATCAGTAATGTCCAGACTGAAGATGCAGGAGATTGTTACTGCCAGATTTTATGCTTTACCAGTGGCACAAACCTGTTCCCACAGTGTTATAGTGGTGTATGAAAAGAGGAGAGGACACACACACACACACACACACACACACACACACACACACACATTTATGAAGCTGTAAGACACACATCATTTCAGGTCCAGTTCCATAGAGGTTCAGTCCTCCCAGCTGAGGATTAAAGTTTACTGTGCTAATGTGTGTTTTATATATATATATATATATATATTTGTATTAGGTGTAGTGAACTTTCCCAGTTGAAGGTGAGTCCTGTGTAAATCCAGGTAACTGTGTGTGTTTTTTCCTCTTTTTCACCTCAGTTTCAGTCTAGTGAATTATCCCTCATTCTCAGTCCTGTAGCAGTGAGAGCAGTAGACTGTACCAGGCTGTGAAGCTCCAGTAGTGAAGAACGCTGCTCTAGCAGTCCCCACTGTCTGCAATTACACAATCTGACCACTGGAAGGAGACACATCAGCACATCAGCTCCCAGAAAAAACACAGCAAATCTCTCCCTCCAGCACCAATTTGTGCCCAAAATGCTCTGCCTTATCTCCACTTCAGGGACACTGACAGCCCAGCACGCTCAACCAGCCACAAAACTAATTTCACTGAAAAGGGCACAGCTTAAGAGGGACACCTTCCCCAGAACATGTGACCTCTGTTGACCTGTTATGTTATGCAACAATTGGATGAATATTGGATGAATAAACCACAAATATCACAACTTCACCAACAATTTGATTTTCCATTAACTAATCAATATGGAAATTTCACAGAACATTTGTCACATCCTGTAAGATGTCATATGTTGTTGCTGTAATGCCATAATGTATGATTGTGTAATCTTTTCTTTTTCCTGATAACACATGCAAACTTTTTTTTTATTTTAGAAGCGCAGTGGACCTACTCCCACGATTCCCAGGAAAATCCCCAAACAATGATGCAGTTGGCCCGGTGTCTCAGTCATCAACCCAGGGACAATATGGAATGTAACTATAAATTTTTCCATCCTTTTTCTCTCTAATGTTGGCAGGGTGGTTTGTCTTGAGATACTGTGAAACTATAGAACCCTGTTCAGAGTGATCACCAGGGAGATAAAATTGTTATTATTGTTCATGTAATTTACCCACAGTCCTACAGCTGAAACATGTCTTTGTCGTTGTGAAACTTTTGAACAAATAGTGTTCAGCATTTTCAATATAGAGCACAGACTCAAACCATACAAACATTTAACTAAAAATGAGTGAGCAAGTGAGTATGTGAATGAGCTAGTTAGTAAATGATTGAATGAGTGAGTGAGTATGTAATTGAGTATGGGAGATAGTGAATATTTTTGAGTAAGTCAGTATGTGAGTGAGTGAATATTTGACTGAGTGGGTGAGATTGAGACAGTGGGTGAGTATGTGAATGAGTGTGTGAGCGAAAAAGACAAACACATACAGAACGACAAGCCAAAGGTGTGGTTTGTGATCCACATCCACAGTGATAAAATGATCTTACTTCAGTATCTCCATTTTACAGTGTGGATTCTCCAGTCTAGCAGAGAGCAGCTTCACTCCTGAATCCCGCAGCTTATTGTTACATTCTTTTAGATTCTTTTCAAGATATGAGACACAAGTGACACAAACTTCAAAAACACAACAACCTCCATAAACTTTGCCTTCTATTTCGTTTACATACACAGGTCTAGGATACAAAATGAAGTAAGAAGTGTTAAACAAAGAAAGTTTTCATAAACATCAACAAATCACTCAAAAGAACAATGGCATATCAGAGCATCATAGACCCACAGAACAGCAGATAGTTATATTAACACACACACACACACACACACACACACAGAAATGTAGGCACAGCAGACAGAGACTTACAATAGATGAACAACATTGTGTGAGAATGAAAGTGTGTGTGTGATCTACATCCCCAGTGATAAAGTGATCTTACCCCAGGTAATTCTCCAGTCCAGCAGAGAGCAGCTCCACTCCTGAATCCTGCAGTACATTGTCACTGAGGTGCAGTTCTCTCAGACTGGAGGTGTTTGAGCTGAAAGCTGAGGACAGAGCTGCACACCTTTTCTCTGTGAGATTACAGTCACGGAGGCTGGGACAGAAATGATGATCAGCAACACTGTCATCTTAAACAAACAGTCATCAGTGTGCATTCATTCATGAGAATACTTTCCAGAAAAGTTGACACTGTGTAAAATGCAAATAAAAACACAAAACATAATGCAACAATATGCAATCATTTAACCTATATATTTAATTAAAAATAGTACAAAGACAACATAAATGTTGAAACAGATGCCTACTTCAGTAAAACATTTCAAAAGTTGGAACATGGGCATGTTCACCACTGTGTTGCATCATCTCTAGTTATAACAACTCTCTCTAAGCATTTGAAAACTGAGAAGACCTATCACTGTAAATTTTTGAGTGAAAGATGTTCCCTATTAGTTGGGATCGGCTTGATGAGGCACGAAAAGCTGACCCTGGCCTTGAGAAATGTTTCTCATCAGTTAGCAGTCCTGTTACACATTGAAAAAGCAGGTTACATTTTTCTTAGATGAGGGTATTTTTGCGTAAACACTCTCCCCATAATGACACTGGCATAAATAGTGTATCAGATTGTTTACAGACAGCATGCACTACAGGTAGCTCATGATCACCCCTGGCCAGGGCATTTGGGCATTACTATGACGTACTCTCATGTCAAGCATTTATTTTGGCCTGCTCTTAGAAAGGATGTTGTACAGTTTTTTCGGTCCTGACATACATGCCAGTTCAGTGACTGGAAAACCTAAATCAGGTTATTCCTCCAGCCAATATTCATCCTATTCCTATAATAGGAGAACCTTTTGAATGGGTACTAGTTGACTGTGTCAGTCTTCTGTCAGGTAATCAGTATTTTTTGACTATGTGTACAGCTACTCCCTTTCTAGAAGCTATTCCCATATGTAAAATCCCTTTACCTCTTGTAGTTAAAGCTCTCAGAAGTTTTGGTTTGCCTAAGACTAGACAGGCAGACCAAGGTACTAATTTTCTGTCCAAGCTGTTTGTACAAGTGATGAAAACTTTGAACACAGCTCACCAAGTGTCTAGTCCCTATCACCCTGAGTCTCAAGGAGCTCTTAAGAGATTTCACCAGTCTTTGAAGTCTATGTTTAGAAAGTACTGCTTAGACATGGGAAAAGATTGGGATAAAGGTGTGCCCCTTGTGTTTCTTGCTGTACGTGAAGCAGTCTAAGAATCCCTAGGATTCAGTTCTTCTCAGTTAGTCTTTGGACATTCCATCCGGGGTCCTTTATAAGTTCTTAACAAGAAGTTCTTAGCTGAAGGTGATAAAGAACATAATGTTTTAGATTACGACAGCAGGTTTTGTGAACGTTTACACAAAGCTTGTACTCTAGCCTGTGAAGCCTTGGATTTGTCCCAAAAACATATAAAGCACATTTATGACAAGAGGGCAGTGCCCAGGAAATTTCAGTGTGGGGATCAGGTGATGATGATTCCTTCCTGTTCCTGGCTCAGCTCTGTCAGCCAAATTTTCAGGTCCTTATGTCATAAAGGAAAAGCTTAGTTACACTGATCATGCCACTTGCGAACTGTAAACGTAAGACGTGTGTGTCAATTAACATGTTGAAAGCCTACCATGCTCGAATAGACCCTGCAGCCTCCAAGAAGTCCTCTAAGCATGATGCCATTTCTGTATTGACTGTTTCAGATATTAGTGACCACTCTGCTGATGAGGTTGAGTATCTCTTAGAGAATGGCTTAGCCAAGCCTAGTTTTAGCCCATGGAGAACCTAATGGCTCATTTAGTCTGTGTACTGATTATAGATGTGTGAATGCTGTTACACTCCCTGATTAATATCCTCTGCCTATGATGGAAGATTGCATAGACAATGTTAGCTCAGCTTATCTAGACGATCTTGTTGTTTATACCATGTACTGGCCCACTCATTTGCATATGTTAAGAACAGTTTTTGAAAGATTAGAACAGGCTTTTTTTAAGCTTAGTTTGGCAAAGTTTGACTTTGCTCAAGCTACACTAACATATCTTGGCAAACAAGTGGGACAAGTGCACCCAGTAGATGCTAACGTTGCTGCCATTTTAGATTTTCATACTCCCTCAACTCGTTATGAGTTGCACAGGTTCCTTGGTATGGCTGGGTATAATCGTAGGTTTTGAAAAACTTCTCTGCTCTCATTTCATCCATACTTTGCTCAGCCCATCCAATACCTTAATTTGAACCTCTGATTGTCAGCAATTCTTTTGATAGTGTGAAAGCCCTTCTTTGTGAAACCCCAGCAAGCACTTTAAACTTGAGGTTGATGCAAGTGCTGTAGGAGCTGGTGTGGTCTTGTTACAAGAAGACAAATCTGGAATCTATCACCCTGTATGCTATTTTTCTTGAAACTTCAACAAACATCAGATAATATATTCCACTATAGAATAAAAAGCTGTTGCACTGTTGTGGAACCTACAGTTTTTTAAAGTTAATGTTGGTTCCAGTTCTTTGAGTGTGGTTGGGTACACTGACCATAATCCTGGTGTTTTTATCTTGTATGTACAACCAAACCAATGTCTCATGAGCTGGTCCTCCATTGTACAAAGGTACAGTCTAGAAATCAGACACAAGAAAGGCTCTGAAAACGTGTAATTGTAAAATTATGCAAACAGGTTTGCTCTTTGAGGTGGGTGTGTTATGTGTCAGCATGCCTGCGTGTTTTCCTCTCTTTTCTCTCCTCTGCCTGTGTGCTCTCTCTCCCTCTCTGTAGGTGGAGTGAGCTGTCAATCATCGTACAGCGTGTTGTCAGCCAGCCAACCAAGCACAGTCTTGCAACAAAAGGGGTGGAGCCTCCCATTCAAGAGCGGCACGGACAAACTGCGCGTCAGCCTACCAGCTTATTTTTCGTATGTTTGATATACTGCAATGTTTAGGTGTCTAGTTCATTTTTGCTCGTCTGTCTGTTAGTTCAGCAGTGTTGTTAGTTTTCTCCACTGGTTTATATCTACTTATTGTGACAGTGTTGTTGGCTCTCACTACTGCTCTCTTTCCCATTGTTCCCTGCTTTTCACATGCTAATCCCCTCGGATTGAGAACAGGTTAGATTATGTGGGCACCTACGTTCCAATCTTTGCTATCTAGTCTCAGTAGGTTAGAGGGCAGGTGTCACCCCCTGTATTTTTGGGAAGTTTAGCTTAGCATAGTTACTTAGTTTTGCTTCCTGTGCTGGTAGTAGATTAGACTTCAAAAGAAATACAGCTCAGGGTAGTTTTTATTTTATTCTGTTCATTTCTTTGGCACTGACACACCCATTACTGGTGTGTTGTACTGCTTATTCCTGTCCATTTGTGCTTGTAAGACGTAAATCATTCTGTGTGGTCACTGTCTTGAATAAAATCCATATTTTGCCACATCCCTCCTCTCCTGCCAGTAAATTCACTCTCACCTGTACTCCTATCAATCCTCCAAGTTTACATCAATCCATTTAGTTAATTTGGTTACATTTCTGTGTATTGTCCTAGGCTATAGCCCTTTAGTGGGGATGTAACATACATAAAAATTAAAATAAATAAATTATGTTGTAGTTGTTGTTGGTTTAGGAAAAGAAAATAACAAAACGATCAATGAAACACTGTAGATATTAATACTGAAACTCTATTCTGATACATTAAGCAGAGCCATGTTTGAGCTCACTGAAGATCAAGAGGAGCTCTAGCAGCTCCAACACATGCGTGGACGTAATAAATAAATGGAGCTGCAGTCTCCATGTACTATGGCTTCAAAGCTTTAGAACAGAAAACGCTGCTCATAATAACCTCCACATTGTGGCTTCCAGATGGAGACAGAATTGCTCTAATGGAGCCCAACACTGACACTACAATCCAGCTCCTCATTTGACCTTTTTAAAGAAATGTCATTACTGAACACTTCACAGGAAACCTTTAGGAAATATTAGTATTTTAAAGAAAAGAAATCCAGTTCAGAAACAGGAGCTCGTGATAAAGCCTAAAGCTCCACGCTCGCCACACTTCAGCCAAGTTCTAATGAAATACATTCAAATTTGGATCAGAACTGATCTAGAAGAACATCAAGTACGTCTGGACTGTTGATCCATAATCATTTTAATAAAAGATTCCTTTTGAATAAGGAGTAAAAGTGTACTTACGTCCAACTGACAGTTTGGTTCCTCCACCAAAAGTGCACCACAGTGATACAAACTCATTTACTGGCTGTACAAAAACCTCCTGCTCTAAACACGCCGCTCTCTTCAGCCTCTACACGCACTATTTCTGACCTATAATACAATATTAATGGATTCTACAATCATCTAATAATGGAATAAACTACACACTGTAGATCTACACACGTTCTGCCTTTTATTCCCAACAAGGATTATTTTATAAGCAGTAAAATATCTAAACTGAGAAAACACTTGGTTCTTCTGAATTTACATAACAGACAAACAATCTTAACCTTCTAAAGTCTAGATATACATTTTGAAAACTGTATAATTCATTAGACCATCACATTCACTAATGTTATCCTTGTAAAAAACTGTTTGATGGAAAAAATGGGCAGCTTCTAAAGAGAACATCATTTACTTTGAAATATTTAATAGTAGTTTTAATTAGAAAGACAAAACAAAAAGCATAAAATCATTAAAAATAACAAATGGTTTATAGAATCATCATATTAAAAGGCTCTTACTGTTTTCTTTGTGTTTCCTCCACCAAAAAGTCCTCCAGTCCTGATACAGTCAGACTGGGTGGCAGTCGTAGCTGCTGAAAACCTCAAATGAAAGCCAGAGACAGTTAGAACTGCACAATTAAAGATCGCCCTCTGCTGGACATTAAAGGGAATGTTTCACTTCTAATCTCTCTAGAATTAGACAAGCCTGGCTGAGCTGAAGTCGCTCCCAGCAATAGTCTCCACTACTGACCTCCACAAACCTCTGTGACCCCCTTATTTTTCCTCTCCACTTAATGCCTTAAGGATCATCTGGGGGAGTGAAATGTAATATAACGCTCATATCATTCTGTCTTCTTTCAGAAAACTCTGGTGGGAATCAGAAGAGATTTCATTTTCCCACATCTCTATAAAAAGCTGCACTTTAAACATCAGATTCCACACTGAGCAGAAATGTCTGATCAAACAATATCAGATAAATATGATCATCTTTACTCAGTGTTGATAGAAAGATGATTTCCATAGAGGCTCCACTTTGCATTATCAGCCCATGCTTCAGTGCTCTGCTAGTGTTTATAGTCCTGTGAGTTTAACACTTCATGACTGAGATTGCAGAAATCTGCGGAAGTTACTAAACTCTTAATATACGGTGTTACCATTAGACAATCAGGTGTTCCAGATCGTTTCAGTGGCAGTGGATCTGAATCTGACTTCACTCTGACCATCAGTAATGTCCAGACTGAAGATGCAGGAGATTATTACTATCAGAGTGAACATTTTATTAGTGATAACTGGTTGTTCCACAGTGTTTAGTAGGTCTGGAACTAGCTGTAGAGTTCAGCTAGAGTCTCATTTATTATAAAGTTTATTATAAGGATCTGGGCAGATTATGAAATGGATGTTTCTCTCAGTCCTGAGAAAGAGGGAGTCCCTGAAGAAATCCTTCAACAAACTCAGACTCATCAGTTTTTATTAGGAGATCATATTTAGAGGCGAGTATACTGTAAACAGTAGTTTGTCTGATCAACATAAACACACTTAACATGGTATCAAATTGTTTAACTGTTTATTCATCCAAGATATACTTAATAAAACACTCATTCAAATATGAGTAAAACCAGTTGTTGCCACATGATGACATTCAGACTAAAGTTTAGATCTTTACTGAAGTTTCTGTAAAACACAGTAAAAATATAAACAGAATCTGTTATTAGCTTTGAATATCTGACAGAGCATTTGAATAAATCAGAGGTGCCATAAAATCTTCATGTTCACCACCGTTACCTTGGGGCTAACATTACATTGCAAACCCCTTAGATGCTAATCTCACAATCTAGACTTCAATTTTATTTAGAGAAACTCAGAGCTTTAGTAGATTTTAGATCTGATACTTTTTTACTCAAGTTGTACTTTTACTTCTACTTCAGTCATTATTTCAGCGAAGTATCAACACTTACTGGAGTATGATTTTAAGCTGCTCTTTCACTCTCACTGGAACAGTATCAGTTGGTGTGCTGTAGATAGAGTGATCCACCATGGAGTCTGACAGACTGACCAGCAGGGGGAGCCACAGCCCACCAGCTCCACCCTCCCACACTGATCAATAAAACTCCCACTACTGATCCTGGAGTGTGGAACTGGGAGGCGTGCAGGAACGCTGCTGTGGGTTTTCTCACTGGCCATGTTCCTGCTGCACCATTACTCTCTGTACACTGTGATAAAGAGCACAGGAGAATCAGCTGGAGCTTCATTCACCACTGCACTGATTACACTGTTTATACTCCCATTATTTCCCTCAGAACAAACACACTACATGTTCTTCTACAGGACCATCACATCATGATCCACTTCAGACTCCATAGGTCTATTAATCAACATTAGACTCTGAACTGAGTCTCTTTTACATCAGCTTAGGATACTAAACCACACAGCACTGTGACCATGATACAGTGATAGTTAGATCAGGATATCAGACTCACATCCTGGAGGCAGCAGCACTAAAGTAAAAGTTATGATCTGACTAGTAGTTTATTCCAGTATCCATGGTGCTAATGTTCTTGTCAGGTCAGCGAGGACAGCCATCCTCATAGAAGAGTGTGGTATGACTTCACAGCATCCATCGACAAGCAAGTGGATCAGGTGGTCCTTCAACAGTAATTTTTAACCCAGTCCCCTCAATTCACCACACAGTTGGAGAATATCTTTACTGCAACATCCATGTACGCTCAGAAAAGCATACTTTGACATATTGTAACATTCATTACAACAAATACTGTCATATTGCCAACTCTAATTTGATGTTTCACACCTTATATACTAAACTGCATAAAGTTATTTCATCAAAACTACTAACTACAAAAGCAAATACAAAATCTATTTCAGATAATAATATTTACTTTCTGTAATGGGTATATGTTAAGCTATATTTTTTCTCCTCGGCTAACTTAAATTTTGTTGTGTTAACTTACATTTTTTTAAAAAAATGCATAACATGACTTACCATTCATAGCAGTCTGAGCAGTTGCTGTCTTGTAGCTTCATTTTGTGGTAACAAAGACTGCATTTCAGCTTTCTTTGCAGTATTTTTTTCTTTTGGAGCCACTTTATTATTTTTAAATATTTTTTTTAATTACTTGCCCTCGATCAGTTTCTCCACATTTTTCTCAAAATACAGCATTTTAGCACAATTATAACCAGATGTGCCACAGTTAAATATGTTCCAGAAAATATATCCCTACTACTGTAAATAGGCTGGAGTCTAAAGATAGACTTGAGCTAAGATACTGCCAGAAACACGAGTCAGTACTGATTCTTAGTTATAAGGACACACAGTACAGGGGTGACATTTTGCATAAGCACTAGATTACAGTTTACCGTTGCTACTTACATATAAATTTGAACTGCCGAATTCCTGATCTAGTCATCATTTGTTAATCATGAAGTAAGAGCTTATATGTCTTATAAAGTGTTGTTAATGTATTCATTGATTTATAGCTGTAAATACATCATTAGTTCATGATTAGTTAATTATGAATTGAAAGATTATAAATGTTTTATAAATGAATGTTATTATAAAGTGTTACCCAGAAATCTAACATTAATAATAAAAGGGGGTTAATGTGGCTCCTCAGAACTGAAATTTAACCCCTGACATTGAAGATGGAGACCAAAGTCATGGTTGCTGTGGGTGAAGTTTGTGGGGCAGCAGCTCTCAGTCATGAAGTGTTAAACTCACAGGACTATAAACACTAGCAGAGCACTGAAGCATGGGCTGATAATGCAAAGTGGAGCCTCTATGGAAATGGACTCACCAAACAACTCTATAATAAACATATGATTTTTAGACTAGAGCAAATAGTATTAGCTATTGTTGGTTCACTGTGGTTCACTTTCAGTGGAGGAACCAAACTCACTGTGAAAAGAGACTTTTATTCTATTTAAACAGGAGATTCATTTAATCACCTCATTATCAGTTACAGATCATGATGATCAGCTTGTCTGAGGTCAGTGAGATTCTCCTGTATGAAGACATTCACAGGTTTTAATGAGAGGTTTGAACTGTTTTTATGACACTTCATCTGATGTTAGTTAGATTATGAGTTAGGAAAGTTCTAGTTGTTCCACTGTGTAAAGAGGAACTAGTAAATGTTCTCCAGTGCTAGAATGCATTGGTGCTGCTGCAGAGTTTCCAGTTCTTTTGAGTTTTGTTTGCGTTATTAAAATGACTAAACACTAAATATTATTCTCATTCAGAATGTACAAAGACTATATCCTATTGTTACAAATATATATATATATATATATATATATATATATATATATATATATATATATATACATAGAGAGAGAGAGAGAGTTTATAATGCAGCCTAAAAATGCACATCATGTGCTAATGAGCAAGTTGACTTGTTATATTTAGCAAACAAACATTTCAGGTGAACAAAAACATTTAAAACATCTTTGCCCAGTTCCATTTTTAGGTGTCCATACACTGCATGAAATGCTGCACTTTACAAGTTAAATTCATACAGTCAGAGTCTTGATGAGGTGATAAAAACAATTTAAAAATTTAGTACGTTTATGTGCCTACAGGTTTTCTCAAGGTCTGTGTTTACACCAAATTGACATGATAGCTGGCATTTCATTGTTGTAGATGAGAGTCACTTCAGGCATAAAAGAAAGACATTAGCTTACATTTATAAAGGTTTATCACAACAAGTGTTTTGATAAAGTCAAAGTTGACATAATGCATATGCCAATTTACAGACTTATGTCAGCATCAGGTAACGACATATCACTTTCTGTGTGAAATAACCTAAACGTTATGACAACTTCTGTTTTAGCGCCGTCATATCCTTTCCACAGTTCTCCTATTTCTAATAGTGTCCATTTCACATGGAAGCCTTACAATACAAGAACATTTTAATGTTGGCTTTTGCATCGCTTTCTAGGATTTTCCTGGCACATTTTTCAACCCAGGTACTTCCAGAACACTGCAAATAAATTGTTGACAAAAGCAGCTTTTATGACAGCTGATGCTTGTTGGGGCCTTTATAAATGTTTATGTAGATATGAAGTGTCATATACAAGCTTTTGCAATTTAAGAGGTTGATCCCTGTCCTGGCTTATTAACCATAGGAAACCATAAGAAAAGCAATGCAAACTGGCATATGTTTTCTTATTTTTTAATAATTTCTAAGAAGATGGGACTTCTTGCTTTCCTATTTATCTAGCTTAGTATTGAAGTGGACAGATGGCTGGGGGATGAAGGCGGAGGAAGTAGGTGTGTTCAGTGTGAAAGTTGCGGACACAAATAAAAAAAAGCCTGTTCTTCGTCTCATCAAGTGGAGGTCCAGAGGGTGTCGTGCAACTCCCAAAGTGGCCACCAGACGTCATCCTCTCTTGAATTCTGACTGTCACTCACCCACTCCTGTTGTCAATCTCCATATATCAACTCCCCAATAAATACTCACACTCTCTTTCCACTCATCGTGAAGCATTGTTAGTGTGTCACTACAGTCCTGAGCCTTTTCTCTATAATGTTTTGACTTTGTGGTTTTTTGATCTGCACCTCTGAATCATCATCTCAATGGACAATCTACACCTCATCCACATCTCATCAGACTCACTCTGATCTTCTGCACCTTCAATCTAGCAAATCTGCACTTACATATATAGACTGACATCTTGTACATCTTCTATCCATATCTTGAGTAATCTGTAAGATTCCTATATCAGTACTCTATCCTTGTGTACCTGCATCTCATTTATTTATCTACCTCAGACTCACTGCACATACGGAAATGTGTACAACAGTACATTTCTTAGTTTTATTTCATAACTTATTACTGTACAACTGTACATTGGAAATAGTGCAATACTAGTGTATATTGTGATATTGTGTATATGTGTATATTCAGAGTCGGTGTGAATATATATATATTTCATTTTTTTCTTAGATATTTATATATTTTTTTTGTATTTCAATTCTGTAAGGGGGCTACGCACCTAAGATTTTCACTCACTTTTCACCTGTGCAAATGTAACAATAAACGTGATTTGATTTGATTTGATTTGATCACGGCTAGCCCTTTTTTGACTCTTTTTTGACTTTGTTTTGGATGTTTTCTGTTTTGTCTTTTTGGCCTCTGACCCCCTGCTCTGCCCCAAATGCATTTTTGGACTGTGTTTTTGTACCTTTGTCTGTCATAATAAAGCCTGCTCATGGATCCTAACAACCAGCCTAGCCCAGCATTGTTACAGAGGGGAGCTCATGCCACTCATCATTCAACATGTCAGAAAGGGATCCACTATCCTAATGCTACAGGCATTACACAATCACAGTGTATCTTATGTGGATGCTCAGACAGGTGCTAACACCCAGCATATAGAGAGGGCCTGGAGAACATACAAGGAAACAGTTTGGAGGCTTAGAGGTAACCGATCAGAGGAGCTGTTGAAGAATTACTTGACAGTAATTGAATGGTATGAATGGCTAGCAAAAAAAAAAAAACATCACAATGGCCCCCTATGACAGCTAATTCATGATCTTGGAAAACTCCATGAATCGAATGCCACATTAAACTCAATCACACTTCAGTTCTCTTAATTTAGCAGGCAACCTGTAAAGACTGTACATGCATTTTTGTGCTTTAATGTGAATGCAGGACAAGTTACAATATAGCTATGGTTGAAGCAATTTCAAATGTGTCAATTTTTATTAATTAATTTGGGCAACAAATTGTCTTAGTTGTAAAAAAAATACTAAATTTAAAGGTTTAGCAAATGCCTATTACAAAACATTATAACTCAAATTTGTTTCTTATATGGAATTAAAAGTGTTAACAACTCTCTTGTTCTCTTTTGATAAATTGTATTTTATGGTTAAATAAAATCAAGAATTTTTGTGCCAGTTCATGCTTAATTCTGATTAAACAGCCTGAGTGTGTGTGTGAGTGTGTGTGTGTGTGTGAGTGTGAGTGTGTGTGAGTGTGTGTGTGAGTGTGTGTGTGAGTGTGAGTGTGTGTGTGTGTGTGTGTGTGTGTGAGTGTGTGTGTGAGTGTGAGTGTGTGTGTGAGTGAGTGTGTGTGTGAGTGTGTGTGTGTGTGAGTGTGTGTGTGAGTGTGAGTGTGTGTGTGAGTGTGTGTGTGTGTGTGAGTGTGTGTGTGAGTGTGAGTGTGTGTGTGTGTGTGAGTGTGTGTGTGTGTGTGAGTGTGTGTGTGTGTGAGTGTGTGTGTGAGTGTGTGTGTGAGTGTGAGTGTGTGTGTGTGTGTGTGTGAGTGTGTGTGTGTGTGAGTGTGTGTGTGAGTGTGTGTGTGAGTGTGAGTGTGTGTGTGTGTGTGTGTGAGTGTGTGTGTGAGTGTGTGTGTGTGTGTGTGTGTGAGAGTGTGTGTGTGTGTGTGAGTGTGTGTGTGTGTGTGAGTGTGTGAAGGTGTTTTCCATAATCTTGAAGGACTGCTCCACTCTTGTGGCTCCAGTGTTGATTTCTAGAGTGAGTGGTAAACAGGATGAGATGTCAGAGGGAGAGCATACAGCCCTGTGCTGCAGCTGGAGAATCACATACGGTATGTGTTTGTTCTGTAAGACATCATCATCATCTCTTCATAACCCCCAGTGTGTGTAAAGGTCATAGAAGGTCAGGTGTATGTTCTGAGGATTTAAAAGAGAAAACAGAACATAATGATTGGACACAAACACATACTTATCAAAGCCAGCACTCAGACTGCATACACAAGCAAAATCAAGATAAACACTATCACACACTGTAGTTTTTTCGTGTATCTGTACTTTACTGAAGTTTTTCCCTTTTGGGCGACTTTTTACTTTCACTCCACTACATTTCAAAGTCAAATATCTCACTTTTTACTCCACTACATTATGCACTCCTTTTGGTTTATATGTGTATAAAAACATAACATGTCAAAACGACCTGTTCACACGGTTCAGCATCAGTGCAGCAGCGTACAATTTTGGGAGAATCTATTCAGCATAAATGATGAACTAACCTAACTTTGTGAAGGAAAACTCATTTGTGAATCTGAGTTTAAAGTTTTTATTAAACTTAAATTTGAAACTAAGTTAAATAAATCTTAAACTGAAACTTTGCTTGTTTGTAAAAAGTTATTTCAGAGCCACTCAGTTCTACCTGATGGAAACTGTTTGCCTTCAGTGTTTTGTGCTTATGATAATTTTTTTATAGATCAGTGTCAGACTAATTAATGACATTCTATTAAATGATTGGTTTATCAAGAGTGACACTGGAGTATCTTTACTAAAATTAGTTAATGAAGCAAGAATCTTGTTACAAAAATTATAACAGGACATTAGAGTCATAATTAAACTTTTAGTACTTTTACTTTTGATACTTAAGCACACTTGAAGTCAAATACTTTTGTATTTTTACTCAAGTGGAGGTCTAAAGGGAGGAACTTCTACTTTTACTGGTTTACTACTTGGAGATGTAAGCAGAATGTAAGAAAAATTAGTAGCTTGTTAATTTAACACTCTTTCTGTAAGATCAATGAATGATGGACTTTTGTAATAATATTTTTGAAAATGCCTCAACAGGAGCACTTCTATGATGGGAGAAAAGGGCACAGGAAATTTAGCATTGCACCTCAAAACCATGTCCAGAAACAAATTTCAACAGCCGGTCAAGGCAGCCACAGATGTTTTAAAAAAGTTTCCACATTTTTAGGCTGTTAAGGGACTAGTGAGCATTTCCTTTTCACCTGGAGAATGCTGGGAGCACTGTGAGAATCATGTTTTTTAATTTCTCCAGTGCTTTCAATACCATCAAACCCACACTGCTGAAGGACAAGCTGGAGTGCACGGGCCTGGACCATCACCTCACCACCTGGATCCTGGACTACCTCACTAACCGACCGCAATATGTGAGGACCCAGGGCTGTCAGTCGGACACGGTGGTCTGCAGCACGGGGGCTCCACAGGGAACTGTCCTCGCTCCCTTTCTCTTCACCCTCTACACTGCGGACTTCAAGTACAGCTCTGCCAGTTGTCACCTGCAAAAGTTCTCTGACGACTCTGCTATCGTCGGCCTCATCACAGACGGAGATGACAGGGAGTACAGAGAACTGACGCAGGACTTTGTGGAATGGTGCCAGAGGAACTGCCTGCAGATCAATGCAGAAAAAACCAAGGAGCTGGTGGTGGACTTCCGCAAGTCCAAACATTCTCCTCCAGTGCCTGTGAACATCCAGGGAATGGACATTGAGATTGTGAAGTCCTATAAGTACCTGGGTGTTCACCTCAACAACAAGCTGGACTGGACTGACAACACAGCTGCCCTCTACAGGAAAGGCCAGAGCAGGCTACATCTCCTGAGGAGACTCAGGTCCTTTGGCGTGCAGGGGGCACTTCTCAGGACCTTCTTCGACGCTGTGGTGGCATCAGCCATTTTTTATGGAGTGGTGTGCTGGGGTAGCAGCATCTCCATTGCTGACAGGAAGAGACTGAATAAGATCATCAGGAAGTCCAGCTCTGTCCTGGGATGTCCTCTTGACCCAGTGGAGGAGGTGGGGGACAGGAGAATGAAGACTAAGCTAACAAACATGCTGAAGAACCTGTCCCACCCCATGCACTGCTCTCTGACAGCACTGAGCAGCTCCTTCAGTGCCCGGCTGCGGCACCCGCGGTGCGTGAAGGAGAGATACCGCAGGTCCTTCCTCCCAGCCGCTGTCAGACTCTATAACAGTCACGGCACTCAGTAGACAGTAGTTTACAATTACTTTCCATGTGCAAGAACTCTCAACATCACTGCCACAGCACTTTACTGTGTGCAATATCTCAACCCACCATGCGTAGTATATTCACTGCGGATCATTGTCAACATGTTTACCACCATTATGTGCAATTATGTCAAGTGCAATATTTCTCCATTTATTACTGTTTATTTATTTGCTATTTTATTCACTGTGCAATACTCACTACAATACATACATTTCTACATTTCTAAATTTAAATTTAATACTTTGTATATTTTTCTTGTAATTTTTGTACATATACATATATCTTTATATTTTTATTGTTTATTCTATTTTATATATTGTTTGTATATTTCCTGCTGCTCTGTCTTCTGTGCTGCTGTAACACCGCAAATTTCCCCGTTGTGGGATTAATAAAGGATTATCTTATTTTATCTTATCTTATCTTATCTTTAATTTAGTGGGACATAAGCAGTTAACATTGCACTGAGTAT
>NW_023495356.1:0-55516 GCF_904425465.1 Colossoma macropomum
TCCCACCTTCCCTGTTAGGATCCTCACCTGTCTGTAGTCTCTGTCTCCTCCCTCTCCCAGGTGTTCCCCGTTCGTTCTAGCCTTTATCAAGCCCTTTGTTCCAGTCAGTGTTTGTCTGGTCTACTCGTCACTTTGTTAGGTGTGGTTGTTGTGTGACGGCCTCATGTTTGGTTTGCTCAGTGTTTCTTTGTTAAGCTTAGTAGTTTGTTATTTTGTGTTCAGTGTTTCTACTGGTCTGTTTTCTTTATTAAAGTGTGCTCACAAGTACATCCAGCCTCCTTGGTCACTGCACACATGACAGTTTTATTCAGATACTCATCTGTATCTTCTGGATTTGTCTTTTCTGTCTGTTCTAAAGGAACGGCTTCACAAAAACAATGTGAAGAGGCAGCTTGAGGAGTGTAAAGAGACGTTATATTATAGAAAATAATGGACATCAGTGCAGAGAAAAGATGGTCATTTAAGTGATGAGTGTGTTTCTGAGTTACAGTCTATGGGTTCATCAACTGGAGATGGGGAGAAAAACTGAGCCACAGGTTCTGCTCTGTATCTGTTCATATCAGTCTGATATTGTTTGAATGGTCTTAAAATGGTCTTAATCTGTATTAATTACTTTTGTTTAATAAAAAAAAACATTAATACAGAAATGAAGTAGTTCTTGTTTAACTTGTTATGATCACACCACACAAACACTGAGACACTTCTGATTCTGGTCTGGTCTGACTGTAAACATACCAGCTTTCCATGCTGATGACAAGCTTGTTTCCCTAACAAGGACACTGGACGTTCTGTAAGAGTACCACAAATGACTGACCACCACAGAACGCTCTGATTATACCAGTAAAACAACAGGATTGCTGTAAAAATATCACACTTTTCTTTCAGAATTACTACAGATCTACTACTAGTCACTGCAAACGTGCACAGTTAAAAAAGATGGTTCTTCAAGGATTCTTTAGTAAAGGTAATGGTTCTGTTCTATGCAGAGCCATTTTATGCTTAAATGGTTCTTTTAATGGTGAACTTGTTCTTCAGGTTGATGGAGCTTATGCTGTACATGGTTCTATACAGCACCAAAATGGTTCTTCTATTGATACAATGTCCATTGTGTAAAAATAGAACAAAATGTTTGGTGCTATATAGAACCATTTTCAAAAAGGTTCTATATATAATTTTACAAAATACAAAGTACTACAAAGTGCACCTATATAGGAAGTGGAGCTGATGAAATGGACAATGAGTGTAGAAACAAGGAGGTGGTCATAATGTGATGCCTGATCGGTGTATTTTCCATCAATCTTAAGAACCATTTCACCATGCAAGAACCATTTAAACATGAAACGGTTCTATATAGAACCATTGCCTTTACTAAAAAACCCTTAAAGAACCATTCTTTTTGGAATAAGAGTGTACTACAAAATCCCAACAGGGAAACCAGAGAATACTACAGAAATATGACACCAGCTCCATAAATCTGCCACAGGAATATGACAGGAATTACCACAGGAACAACAATAACCTGTGGTAAAGCATCCAAAATACCACAGGAATACCACATAATACTGTACTGTACTCTGACTGTATTTACCACAGGAAAAATACAACAGTTATTTGTATATTTTTACCAAAGGACTTTTTGTCAGGGGTATTAGGTCATTTTATGGACGTACTTAGCGAGTCAGCTAACTGTAGCTGATGTATTAGGTCATTTTGTGGGCATACTTAGAGTCAGCTAACTGTAGCCGATGTACTTAGCGAGTCAGCTAACTGTAGCTGATGTATTAGGTCATTTTGTGGACGTACTTAGCGAGTCAGCTAACTGTAGCCGATGTACTTAGCGAGTCAGCTAACTGTAGCTGATGTCTTAGTCATTTTGTGGACGTACTTAGCGAGACAGCTAACTTGTAGCTGGACGTACTTAGCGAGTCAGCTAACTGTAGCTGATGTATTAGGTCATTTTGTGGACGTACTTAGCGAGTCAGCTAACTGTAGCTGATGTATTAATATAATAAATATCTGTCTCAGTGTAAAAATCTTACTGGTTAGTTTTCTTTGAGCCGAGGTGAATTTTGTCGCCATGGTAACTAGTGTTACATACACACAGTAAAGCTGCCTCCACAGGACAAACTTAATCTCACTGTAAACAAATTACACTGTCTACAGCAGAAAGATGAGTTAAACCCAGTCTGACTGATGGTGGCTGATACTGGGGGACCCCCACTATTCTAGCAGTATTAGTGTCAAAGTAAACACAAATGTCAAGTTTAAAAATATCTTCTGTGAAAGTCAAACGAGTCAGTGCTGCCTCCCCAAATGAAAGGAGGCTGTGTTCACATTACAAGCTTTAATGGTCTGTTCTGATTTTTTCTCAGTCTTTCTTCACTGAAAGTTTACACTCATGTTTGTAAGTGACCGATATCTTGTCATTGGTGTGAAAACACCTCTGACCTGAAAGGACATGCATGCACACATTTTCCAAATGGCCCTGTATTGGATATGTGATCATCAGGAACTGAATATGAAAGTGGATCAAACCTGATTTGAAAAGATCAGATTTTAATGTTCACATAATTCTTCATCAAATCTCTATCAGATTTCCTCAAATTCAACCCTCTAATATTTGAAAGGAGATGTGGAGCGAGAGGAAATGTGGAGAGGTGGTTCCCCAGTAAGAATGATATTACTGTGTGTGTGTGTGTGTGTGTGTGTGTGTGTGTGTGTGTGTGTGTGTAAATGTACAATGTTAAATTATTACTGCCACATATATTTTTATTAACACATTTTCCTAGTTTGATCCTTGAATTATCCAGATCAGACTGAAGCCCAGCTGCTCCGTGACTGCAGCCCTCTTGCTGAAATAAATGGCTCTCTTTATGAAAGTTATTTCCAGTTACTGCTGTGCTGAATTTATTTACTACCAAAGTACCCTGAGTCTCAAGCATCATTTACAAGCAAAATGTACCACTGATGTGGAAATATTACTAATTTGACAAACCAAACTGGGCAGTGTTTGCAGAAGAACTATGGATAAATAGACAAGCTGCAAAAAGCAACAGCAAATGGTGATTAACTACACAAAATAATGCAATAAACTGTAATTAATTAGTGTTTTTAATTATTTTGTTACCTCAGCACTTCCAGTGTACAGTGTGAACTCTTCAATCCCACTGAGAGCAGCTTCACTCCGGAGTCCTGGAGGTCATTGCTACTGAGGTCAAGATCTTTCAGAGAGGAGTTTGCTGATTGCAGAAAAGAGCTGAGAATTTCACAAGCTTCGCCACCAAGCTTACAGGATGCTAATCTGAAAATGAAAAATAAATAGCAAAAAATTAAAAACCCCTCTTTACTGGTTTAATTTATGAGTTTTGTGTGCAAAATAATACTTTCTTACAATATTTAAAAAAGACATCTATTGATTGATTATTGAACCGTGTCTCCCATTTTCCTTTCACACTTTCACACTGCCCAAGCATTGATCTCCCATTAAGGTCCAGATATAGTTCCAATATGCATGTGTGATTTACCACATAACATCACTGATGTATATCATTAAGAGTGGGCAGGTAAAAATAGACTAAACAGACCATGATCATTATTATGTCTCTGTCAGAAACACATTCATCATCTCCTTGTTTTTCACAATCAGAATCATTTTGTTTTGCCAAGTATGTTTTGCATATAAGGAATGTGTAGGGTAAGTAAAACCTGAACAGACCAGAGAAGTGATTTTAGGTAAAATAACATCATCCTCCTTCACTGTAAAATCATTATAACACACAGTTCTAACACAGTTTTCACAATAAATGGTCTTAAACCATTCACCAACCTTTAACGCTGAAGACTGAAACGCTGCTTTGAAAGTCGTTGAACGTTGAAAGACATTTCACAAAAAACTCGTGGAGAATTTCCTGAGATGCAAGAAAAGCAGCTATAGCTGAGCTAAAGCTTAAAGCAGAGCTAAAGTAAATCTGTGTTTTTGTTTATATTATATTTTTAGTCTATATTAGCACATCAGCATTTACTGAGACATATTAACAGCCATGATGGTAAAACAGACATAAAATGTTGTGGCTCCCAAGGTGGTTTGGTTTTTGTTGAAAGGACAAAATGGCTCTTCTTAACATTTCGGTTGCGACCCCTGAGCTAAGCCTGCTGGTAAGAGGTGATCAGTGCGTGACCGTTTGCCCCGACCGTCCGCGGCTCAGTCAGGATTGCACAATCGCCAGACCCAATTAACGGCCACGTTCTGTGGTTCAGATTTTGCACGGATTTCCTGAAGCCTGTAGCGAAATTGTAGCGAAAATTATCACTATAGCTACACAAATGTAGCTGTTAGCTACATTTCATAAAACTGTAGCAGCTACAGCTATTAGCTACAAAAATGTGTAGTTAACTACAAAAAGTAGCCCACTACTTAGCTGCTCCCCCATCCCTGCATGATACTCATGATATTCACTGTGTGAATAATTATTAACATATATGCACAGATATGTCAGGAGTTGAAACCCTGCAATAGATCTTTCCAACTGAGAGCTATGCAGGTGATCCAAAACATTTAAATAACTTTATTTTATGATGTAATCATGAACATGCACCAGACATGCATAATACAGAACTGTGCTTATTGTGGAAACTTTTACAATCAGAATGATTAAATAATCAAGCACATTACATAACAGTGCTTATTGTGGAAACCTTTACTTTAAAAGTAGAATTTGTTTACCTCCTGCTAAATAATACTGTTTTCTAATAGGACCTCTTGGGTATTTGTTATGTTTTGCTAGCATCATGCTAACACTTTATATTCTCCATTTTACCACACTGGGTTTAATCCCACACAGTTCTAGCCTACACAGAGACAGACAAGTTTCTAATAGACATTCCTGTAACCCATTCTTCACTTTGTATGTTACATCTTAACACTGAATCCTTAAGTATATATTTTAACTACATTCGCCTGTGAACTGAGTGGAATTAGATTACTACAAGTCCTCTTAGGCAAATGTCTATATTTCTGGCATATTTAAAAATAGACCCTGGAATCCCAAAACCAAAGAGATAAACAAGTAACTCAAACAGAAAAATAATAATTATATTAACTCTACATACTGGTGATTATTATCTCCATCATATTATATAAGAACAGTCCATTTGAGTAACTAAGCATAACAAAGAAGTAACCAGTGAGGTTCATGTTATTGACTTTTCAATGAATTTCTGTAGATTATCTTATTTTAATACTGAAATATATATTCAAATATTCAAAAAGTACCTTGTAGCAAAGCTAAAAATGTGCAAATTTAAAAAAGTGACATAATCATGGTAATTACCTAATCTGTTATCACAGTTCATAATATTGTGATACTGTATATAAAACTATGTTTAAAGGTAAAACATCTTTATGTTCTGAACTTCATTTTTAAAATAGTTGTACCATTACTGTGTTGGTGGTTATACAGGTACAATAAGAATGAATTCACAGAAAGTTCACCTGAGTTTCTCCAGTTTGCAGTGTGAACTCCTCAGCCCAGCAGAGAGCAGCTCCACTCCTGTATCCTGCAGGTCATTGGAACTGAGGTTCAGATCTTTGAGGGGGCAGTTTGCTGATTGTAGAGCAGAACAGACAGTTTCAAACGAGTCCCTGGTGAGATTACAGCCAGCAAGTCTGCAAAAGAACAACACAGAATATAGTACAATTAAAACAAGGGGAGCCAAACTGAAGTAAGTTCTTTTTTATTAGCTTTATCTTTATGAGTTTTGTGTTAAAATAATACTTTCATAAATAAAAGCATGAGGAAAATGCTATTGACTGATTGGCATACATGTCTGTGCCAATGTCTGCCCAGTTTCCCTGTCATGCATTCACACTGGCAATACTTGATGTCACATTGACGAAATTACATCATATTTGCCTAACATTTATCATGGTTTATGATATCTTGATATTATATTTTAAAAACTGCTCTAAAAAAGCCATCAAGCAATGCAAGTTTTATTAAAAACTGTGAAGCTCCTCTAACATAAAATAAAGCATTAAACATACCAGTACCTGAACTGTAACCAGAATAAAATCAAGCTCAGAATAAACACATCACTTCTTTATTGTTTACATTTTTAAAATTATTATTATTATTATCATTATTGTGAACATGCACCAGCAGTGCATATCATTATATAATACTGCTTAACCGTTGGGGGTCAACGCATGTTCTGGCGCATCAAATTTTCTTTTAATCACATTTACAATGATATATAAATGTTTCTATTAATATCTTTGCACTAACACAGTGCAGAAATTAATTTCACACAGTTTCTGAATTTGTAAAGTCACTCTTTCGATCCCATCTCATTGAGAGAATGTACGTATAGAATGCTATTTGGGATCTGCTGGTGCTTTATTTCAAGTCAATGTAATACATCAATATTCAGTCAACCATCATTCACTTTACATGCACATACTAGAATTGGTTATCAGGATCACCCCTTTCATCAGCACATTAATAATCATCTATAAAAAAGATATTTGGTAACGCTCATTGATTATAAAGATTGCATTGTGCATCTCTCATTACAGTGTCTACCGCAAACATTAAGTTTCTGAGCTGGAACGTACGAGGCATTCATGCACCAATAAAAAGAACTGAAATCATCAACCACCTTCATAAGTTACAAGCAGACATTTGTCTCCTACAAGAAACTCATCTTTTAGAAACTGAACATAAGAAACTATTATATATTATATTAAATTAAATATAAATACAATTAAATATAAATATATTATATATCATATATATTAAAAATATTTCAACCATATATATTCATCCTCATTCAATTCCAAAAAAAGAGGAGTTTCTATCTTGGTACACAGAAATGTTCAGTTGAGCCACAAAAAAACAATATCTGACACACAAGGACGCTCTATCATAATACAAATCACAATCAACAACAAGGATATCATTATTGCAAATATATATGGACCAAACACAGATGATCCAGCATTTTATCATGACTTATTTACGATATCAGACTTTTCAAATTCACCTTTGGTAACAGGAGGAAACTTTAACACAGTATTAAATTTAGAGCAGGACAGATCAAACTTCAATGCAAAGATTTGGCACACTACTAAAATACTACAACAACACATGGAGGACTTTGGACTAGGAGACATCTAAAGACTACAACACCCATCAGTTAAAGAATATACTGATTTTTCTCAGGTTCATCATTCATTCTCTCGCATTGATTCATTTCTTACCAGTAACTCTATCATACCACATATATCACAGTCAACAATCCATCCCATAGTAATCTCTGATCATGCCCCGTATTACTTTTAATTTTAATGACGTAGAAAAAACTGCAACAAGGCCAAGATGGAGATTTAATACATCGCTCATCATAGACAAAGAATTCGATACCTACTTTAAAAGAGAGTGGACATCTTTTATGGAAACCAATGATCTACAAGAAACTTCTCCCATACTATTACGGGAAACATCAAAAGCAGTGATGAGAGGGAAAATCATATCAGTACATAAGAAAAAGAAGGATCAGGAAAAGCAAAGCAGCCTAGAACAACATTTAAAGCAACTCCAGAGCTCATATGCAGAAAATCCCACAGAAAAAAATTCTTAAAAACATTATCAAAACTAAAGCCCAGCTAGATTCTCTTATAGATCAAAAAACACTATTTTTACTCTCACGACTGAGACAAAACCACTTTGAGCATAATGACAAATCAGGAAAATTCTTAGCAAACCAACTAAAACAAAACAAAGAAAAACACACAATAACCACGATTTCAGTATTACTCAAACCAAATAAAGATTCAACACTACGCTCAAGCTGCCATCCAATATCGCTAATTAAGACTGACTTAAAAATGATAAAAGGCACTTTCAACAAGACTGGAAAAAGTTATATCCAGTCTCATCCATCCAGATCAAACAGGCTTTATAAAAGGGAGATAATCATCAATAACACATCGTCTTATCACCCTTATTAACTTTACAAAGAAAAGTAATAGGAAAACAATTATCTTTAGATGCAGAAAAACTTTTGATAAAGTAAACTGGGATTTTCTTTTTAGTACATTACATAAATTTGGCTTTGGTACATCGTTTATACACTGGATTCAAATACTATATTCATCACCCATGGTCTCCATTATAACTAATGACATCAGCTCATCAAGCCTTACACTTTCTCACGGGACTGACAACGATGTCCACTCTCACCACTTCATTCACAGTCTTCATAGAACCACTAGCCACAGCAATACGTCAGAATGATAAAATCACAGGCATTTCAACCCACAGTATTGCTCATAAAATAAGCCTCTATGCAGATGATGTGCTACTATTTCTCCAAGATCCCACTTCATCAATAAAGGAGCCCATTAAACTGATTAATAGTTTCTCACATGTATCAGATTACTCTGTTAACTGGAACAAATCAACAGCGTTACCAATAGGTGACTGGAACTGGAATGCTGCTCTCCAAAATTACCCTTTACAAACTACCACAGGAAGTATTACATATCTAGGTATAAAAGTAACCACCAAGCTTTCAGAGTTATTCCACCTTAATTTTACACCACTATTAAAAACAACAGAAGATGATCTAAATCACTGGATGAATTTACCAATTTCTCTCATAGGCCGTATTGCAACAATCAAAACGACAGTTTTACCAAAAGTCAATTACCTATTTGCAATGTTGCCAACTGAACCAACTAAAAATGGCTCCACAATTTAGACACGTTAACATCAAAATTCTATTGGAGAAATAAGAAACCCAGCATAAAACTCACAACTTTACAAAAAGACAAAAATAAGGGGGGCCAGGGGCACCGAATTTTCAGTTTTATTATTTAGCAAATCAGCTTCACTATTTAGTAAAATGGAGACAAACAGATGATGACTGTAACCCCTGGCTTGATGTAGAACAGTCATACTGCAATGAAATATCCATCCATTTACCTTTTCTTAGCAAATCCATAAAATATCATTAATGTTTTAAAAGCATGACAATCTCATCAACATTAAAAGCCTGGTGGAAAATTAATAAACTAACAAATTTTGAAAAGACACCTAACATATATACACCCATACGGCACAATCCAGACTTTACAATTAACAAACGACCCCTTATATACAAGAAATGGAAAGAAAAAGGCATAACACATTTACAACACCTCTTTACGAATAACACATTTAAAAGCTTCCAAGAACTAACTGCAATATTTGGCTTAGAGGAAAATCAATATTTCAAGTATTATCAATTAAAAAGTGTACTTAAAATCGAAATGAATTTTTTTCACAACAATCTTAGTCCCCCTCCCATTACTGAAAATATAAACCAAGTCAAGTCAAGTCATCAGCCCTAAGAAAGTTTTATCAAAGTTATATGCTCTCATAGCTACTTCAAATTCAACCATATCAATACCAACTAATAAATGGGAAAAGGATTTAGATATTAGCACTGATACATAATTCTGGACACAAATCTGTAAAAATATCTTCATTATGAGTAAAAACACCAACACACAATTAATTCAGTATAAAATTATTCATAGGACACACATTACGCAATACAAACTGTTTAAAATGGGACTCAATCATATGTACACAATGTATAACTAACAAAACAGGTGACTATTTTCATGCATTCTGGATTTGCACACCAGTCCACCGTTTTTGGGAAAATATAACCTCAAAATTATCTCTATATTTGGGGAGCAGTGTTCCAATGTCACCCTCCCTATGCCTCCTAGGAGACCCCTCAGAAGTAGAATCATCAGTCAAAGATACAGTTCCATTACTTACAGCATTAACTATAGCAAAAAAACATCCTGCTAAATTGAAAAGACCAAAAAAATCTGTAACACAGTGGAGATGAAACGGTTACCGGTTTCACGGTAAACCGCGGTAAATTAATGACGGTTAGTAGTACCGTTTGAACTTTAAAGTATCGGTAAAACCGTGGTCGATTACCGCGGTGTGAAAATCTCACTGTACAGAGTCAAACAAAGGCAGAATCATCTCTCAGACGCAGCTCTGTGTGAGTGTGAGTGTGTGTGTGTGTGAGTGTGTGTGTGTGAGTGTGTGTGTGAGAGTGTGTGTGTGTGTGTGTGTGTGTGTGTGTGTGAGAGTGTGCGTGTGTGTGTGTGTGTGGAGGGGAAGGGGGGGGGGAGGGGGAGGGGGAGAAGGGAGAACATGGCGGAATGTAGATAAAGAGATTCTGAGATATTTCAGCTTTCTAAGAAGACCAAGTCTGACGTTTGGTCATGTTTTGGGTTTTATAAGGATGCAGAAGGAAAGTTAATTGAAGATGACCACCCTGTCTGCAGATGACCACCCTGTCTGCAGATGACCACCCTGTCTGCAGAACAGGCCGAAAGAAAATAGCGGTGAAAGGGGGCAACACATCAAACCTTACGGATCATCTTCGCGACCACCACCCGCTGCTTTATAGAGAACGCAAGGTTAACTTTAACGGAGAAGTCTGTGGACTTCGAAATAGGAGAAATCTCACGGTTTGTGTGGTTTAACTTATGTTTATGGTTCGTTAATAATATAAAAGGAAGCTTTGATTAAAAAAAAACTGTGAATCGAAACTAAAGCTTTTAACACATTTCTGTGGAGCAGAGTCTCCAAAATGAGCTCTGAGTTAACGAGACGCTGCAGAGGTTCAATCTGCGCAGCTCCCCTTTCTCGTCCCTTGCAGTGTTTACTGTCTGAGCGAATAACACCGTCTCAAATCACTCAGTGTCCCCTACAGAGGGCGCTACTGTTCAAACATGATCATCATTAACCAGAAGCTGAGTTTTAAATAGGGAATTTGTAACCTGTTGTTCATGTTGATTATAGATGACTTAGTCGAACGTTTCCTGCACGCTTTGGGTGAAGGATTTGCTATTTCATGATCCACGAAGTGCACTACTTAGGGAAGATAGTGTGCTTTGAGACGGGACCTCGCGCGAGTAAACGCTGCGTGCCGCGTGCGTGCAGCTTTCTGCTGCAGCTCAGATGCGCGTTAATTTAAGTTATGTTTTAGTTTTAAATGCTTTTAGAGAAGCAGCTCCACAGGTGAAGACACGCTGTGTGAGGTCTACACTGTCTGCAGCTCACAGCTTTTTCACAGTTTTTCCTGGTGCGCTGTGTTGATTAGGGGTTCAGCGCCACAGCGGCACAATATGCTGCAGCTGCAGTTCGGACAGAAACCCCCCGAGTGCAGCACTTCTTAGAAGTAGTCATTTTCCATTAAGACCCACCTCAGAGTTAGTCGAGATTTGATTCTCTATGCAGGGAAATCCCTCGTTATTGTACTTAATAACAATAATAATAATAATAATAATAATAGTAATAACAGTAATAATTATAATAATACCAATAATAATAATAGTATGATAATAATACATTTGCTATTCTATTGATTACAGAGTATTACAAATATTGTAAGTAATACAAAAGTAATACTACAAATGTATTGACTATATTTTTTATGTTTATGCAAACAAAAAGTGCATATTGCTGCCAATTCTATTTGTGTTAATATAAAAGTTGGTGAAACGAGTTTCAGTTTGTGTATCAGTATTTATTTATTTATTTATTTTACTTTTCAACACATTTGAACAATATCGCAAGATCAGCTCCTAAATAACTTGTGTATTCTGTGCTTGAGTTCCTGTATCAGATCTATATAAGCCACCCTGTTGATTATTCCATGCTCCGTTTATCTTGTTGGTATCAGTGTTGAACAGGTATCAAAACCATAAAGCTTGTTATGGTATCAGAAACTCAAACTTCAGAAACTGAGCTGGACCATGCAGAGGTGTAAGTAACGAATTACATTTACTCTCGTTACTGTAACTGAGTACAGTTTTCCTGTAACTTTCTGAGTAGAATTAAATTATAGTACTTTTACTAGAGTTTATTTGTAATGAAATACTTTTACTTCACTACTTTAATTTTCATAACGTTACAGAGTAAAATAAATGATGACCGAATCTGCTCAGACACCAAGACGAACAACACGCGGTTAAATTTAAAAGATTCACCAATCAAAAAACAGCAGCTCCGGCAGGAAAAACACTACAGAGATGACCAGTTTAGTGGAGAAGGACAGAGGAGAACTGAACCAGCACACAGGAGGAACTGACCATCCAAACGGTCATCTGTGTTCATTTAACATGAACTAAAGACAACGGCGTTATTATCAGCGGCCGAACACGAAACCTGCTGAGATCCGCTCTCACAGCTCCACTCCAGCCTGAGGCAGCGTTAGCCGAGCGAGCTGATCGGGCTGAACAGGTACCGAGTTCACGGGTTTCTTCTGTCTTTATAAAGATTCTGTGTGTTACACTGGAAACCTGCTGCGTATGTTTTATTACAGTGCCTGGCAGCTGCTTCAGTTAACAGGTGTCACAGCCTGCAGTTCACCGTTTATACAGCCTAGTTTAGCTGCTGTTTGGAGATAAACGCTCGTTTACGGCTGAGAGACAAGAAATCTAGTCTAATACGGTTTTTCATCAACTCTGGACAGAGACTCTGTCGCGCTGTCGCTCTTTAAGCTGACTGGCCTGATCTGACCCCACACTCTCTCTCCCTCTCTCTCTCTGTCTCTCTCTTTATTTCTCTCTCTCTATTCCTCTCTCCTTCTCTCCCCGTCTCTCTCTCTTCTCTCTGTCTCTCTCCCCTCTCTCTTCTTTTCTCTCTTCCTTTCTCTCTGTCTCTCTCTCTCCCCCATCATTCTTGGTGTCTTTAACTGTGAGGGTCTGTGTATCTGTTTAACTGTGAAATGCAGTAATAATGTCTGATTCTGTCTGAACTGATCAGCATGATGAGTGAAATATATTACAGTAAAATCAAAGCTGGGTAATTTGCTGATGTTGCTGCTGATTTTAATGGTGTAAATGTTCTGAACAGATATCAGTGTAAATACACAGTGTGAAGGCTGTGAATGTGTTTACTGTCTGTAGAGGTTCACACCTGTTAACGTAAGCTAGAGTCCAGGGAGCTGATGGGCAGCAGGACTCTCACTAAAATTATATTATTCTTTTTGACTCAGTTTTTTTTCTTTTAAATATACTTAATTAAACAAGAACAGCCTCTGCACGTCTTTCAGGGACTCTAAAATACTATATTGGAAACAGATAAACTGGGACATATTATATAATCATCTAACCATGAAATGCATGCAGTGTAATGTAAACCTTGTTCCTGACTCAGCTCTCAGAAAGGTGTTCAGCTCTCAGAACTTTAGCTTTAGTGTTTTTCTGTACAGATTATTTCCAGTGATGTAGCCGAGTAGCTCAGAAACATGTTCAGGTTGTGACGGCGGAAATGTGAAAAAGTAACTAAGTAACTCAGTACTTAAGTAGTTTTTTAATGAAGTACTCATTTACTCTTACTGGAGTAATTTTATTTACTAATACTTTTACTTGTACTTGAGTAAATTATCACTACAGTAACAGTACTCGTACTTGAGTACGGATTTTCAGTACTCTTTACACTCCTGGGACCATGTTGGTGAATTCTGTGAACGTCTCCTGCATGTTTGTAAATTTACACATTTGGAATTTACCCAAACAAAAATGAAACAGATGTGGAGTCACATCTGCTGGAATCTAATGCTACACTGCTACTTTGCCTCCTCTGCTGTTACTGCTTGTGTGTTCCTGTTCAGGAGCTGGTAAGATTATTGAACACACTGACTAGAAATCACTCACAAAAATACTGATTAAAAGAATACCTACCTATTTTGGCTTTAAGTAATCTGCAACATTTCAGAGCTATTTAATCTAGGGATGCACCAAATGTTCGGCAACGAAATGATTCAGCCGAAAATGGCAAAAAACACTTTCGATGTTTGGCCAAATAGGTTTTCAATGCTGAAGTTCGAGCCAAACCAAGAGCTCGGGCTGCTGCCTACAACTCTGGTGACCCGGCTAGCTACAAGAAGGCCAGATATGACCTTCAGAGGACCATCAGGCTGGCCAAAAGGAGCTACAGGGACAGAGTGGAATCCAACTATCTTGGCTCTGATCTCAGACGTATGTGGAGTGGCCTGTGCACCATCACTGCCTACAATGAAGGTGTGATCTGTGACAGAGATTTTCACTGACGTCTTTAACCTCTCCTTAAGACTGACAGTGGCTGTGTTTACATGCAAAGATTTTTGCCAATCCAATTGAATACAATCCGATTACAGACTCAGACTGAGGTGTTTATATGCGCTCTATTCAACAACTTGATGGAAAATCTTCGTTTACATGCTCACTACAAGTAATCCGATGCAAAATGACGCGCATGCGTGGAGCAGCGCTTAGAGTAAACGTTACTATGACAGCGAACATCACGTGAGGTCCAGTCTGCGTGAGATGAGTTTCCAGTTGGCGTGCTGGAGTTTTTAATGTTTTAAAATGATGTCAGACTCAGGAAACCGTACCTCACATGTCCTTATTAAAGAAGGCCGAGAGGAAGACGTCGTGTTCTGAGACACATAAGCTGGACGTCCGTCCCACCGCCGTCTTTTAAAGATCAAAGCTTCTTCATCTCCTCTGCAGACCAGTTTCTGCTCCGCCATGTTGAATGGAATAAACTTTCGTCATGACGCGACGCACATGATCAGAACATACTTACACGTTCCGATTCGAATGTAATCGGATTCAGGCGTTTACATGGCTATTATTCTTCTATTTATCGGATTATTTAGAGGTTTACCCACCTCGTTCAATCGGATAGAAACTGTATTCTGAATGGCCTCAATCGGACTAGACTATTCCGATTGAGGTGTTTACATGGACGTGTTCTATTCCGATTGAGCTATTAGTCGGATTATTAACGGATTATCAGGCTGCATGTAAACGTGGCTAGTGATTCCCACGTGCTTTCAGGAAACCACAATTGTTCCAGTCCCCAAGAAATCCTCTGTCACCTGCCTGAATGACTACCGCCCTGTTGCACTGACATCTACAGTGATGAAGAGCTTCGAGCGGCTGGTCAAAGCTCACATCTGCTCAACACTTCCAGCCACCATGGACCCTCACTAATCTGCATACCGCTCCAACAGATCCACAGACGACCAACAGTACACACTGCTCTCACACACCTGGACAGAAAGAACACATATGTAAGAATGCTGCTCATAGATTACAGCTCAGCATTCAACACAATCATCCCTGCCAGACTCATTTCTAAGCTCACAGACTTGGGTTTGAACTCTCATCTCTGCAGCTGGATACTGGACTTCCTGACGAGCGACCCCAGGTGGAGAAAGTTGGGAACAGCTTCTCCTCCACACTGACTCTGAGCACAGGGGCTCCCCAGGGATGTGTGCTCAGCCCCCTCCTGTACTCCCTGTATACACATGACTGTGTAGCCAAACACACATCTAACATCATCTTGGAGCCGAAGTGGAGAGTCAGCAGTGTGAAGGTCCTCAGCGTACACCTCACTGATGACCTCACCTGGTCCCTCCACACCAACGCTATCGTGAGATCTGCCCGTCAGCGTCTCTTCTTCCTGCGTAGGCTCAGGAAGTTTGGTCTGCCTCCTCAGATCCTCTCCAGCTTCTACAGATGCACCATAGAGAGCTTCCTCACGGGCTGCATCACTGTCTGGTACAGCAGCTGCACCGCCTGCAACCGCAAGGCCCTTAAAGGAGTGGTGAGGACGGCAGAAGCCATCATAGGCAACAAACTACCAGCCTTACAGGACGTCTATCAGTCCTGCTGCCTCAGGAAGATCAAACAGATCCGGTCAGACAGCGTCACCCAGCACACGGCCTGTTCACCATCCAGCCATCAGGCAGGAGATTCCGCAGCATTCAGGCCAGAACAACCCGGCTAATGAACAGTTTCTACCCACAGGCTGTCAGGATTCTGAACGAGCTGTGAAGCTGTGGGTTTTATTCCATTTTCAGCATTCGAGCCAAACGTGACTCCAGAAAGAGTAAAGAAAAGAACAGAGCCGCTGTGTTTAAGTAGCACTACAGCGAGGCAGACAGACAGCAGCTTCTCAGCGCTCCTTCTCTCTCTCTCTTTCTCTCGGTGCGCTGCTGTATCCCCCTTAAAGAAACTCAGACCCCCATTTTACAACAACGCCATGAAACCAACCAGCGTGGAGTGAGGCGCTCTGTGTAAATGCAGCAAACATGTCTGCTGTGTGGAAGCATTTAAAGGGTCAGAGAATGACCCCAGAGTGGCCGTTTGCAGACCCACGACACAAGGCTTATTTATGGAGGACCAGATTTGACAAACTGAAAAATAAATAAAAATGACTCAGTAAATTAATATATGAAGTAGAACTGCAAAGAATAATGATGATAAATCTAAAAATAAATAAATATACATAACAATTAATACATCAATAAAGAAAAAATACATTAATTAGTATGTCTGCATTTATTTATGTCTATTTAGTAATTTCCTCTTCTCACTAATTTTTGTGTTTTTTTTTTGTTATTTATGTTTATTATCAATATCAACTGATATGCATTTTCTTGTGATTACATTTTTGGGCACATCGCTCAGCCCTAATTGAAACTTTGCTAAATGTTTAATATAATACTCAATTTTAGTATCATATAAACTATGGAGCAGATTTGCCAAATTGAAAATAAATGACTGAAGTAAATTAATATATGAAGTAGAATTGCAATAATGAATAATGATAATTAAATCTAAAAATAAATAAATATACATAACAATTAATATATTAATAAATAAAATCTTATATAAATTAATGTCTGCATTTATTTATATGTCTGTTTAGTAATTTCCCCTTCTCACTAATTTATTTAGGTATTTATGTTTCTTTACATTTTTTTCTGTTTTTCTCTTAATTTATTTTATTAATTTATTTCCATAACTATTAATTTCTATATTTATTTATTTCTATATTTATTTCTGTATTTCCTTGTTCTTATGCTAATAAAGGGGCTGTCAGTCAATGATGTAACAGCGTCTTAATATTCCTATCGGTTGATCGATGTCAGACTCTGTAGATGGATTGTTCATGTCTTGCTCTCTCAGCGGTAACTAAGGACCAGACAGTACAGTAACGGCTTCTTACAGCAGCAGACAGTCAGAGATCTGAGAGTCTCGGCTGGTCTGGCTGAAAATGCAGGTCTGGGTTGTTTACTGGTTCGTGTGGAGGCTGTGGGGACAGTCTGCTCCATTTAGCTGCCTCTGCTGATTCAGATGTCGACCCCATAGTGTTCAGAGCTTTAGAGGAGGCGAATAATCGGCTTTTTCTGCAGAATTCAGATCAAACTCAGACATTCGGACGCCCTTCTCACATCCGGCCTGTGGAGCCATTGAGAGTTACTCATCAGCAGGTCTGTTTGTTCGTGACGTTGCAGCTCTTTAAGGAGTGAAAGAACAGTTTAATCAGCTCTTCTCCTCCTGGGCTTGATGGCTAAGCCTGAACGTGAAAACACGCCCCCTCATTATCATATGAACGAAGAAATACAGAAATAAATAAATGAATTAATGATAAAATAAATAAATAAATAAATACATGAATCAATGACTAAAGCGAACAATTGTTAAAAATATAGATATGGAAAAATATATGAAAATGGCATTAATAAAACAATAAATACTACAGAAATAAATGAATTGAGAAATATATAACTGTAGAAAAAGGAAATATGTGTATAATTACAATCACAATAAGCAATATATACTTTATTTAGTTTTTTTATTTATTGATTAATTTACTGAGCCATTTATTTTTTAATTTGATTTATTTTTCAATTGGGCAAATCTGGTCCTCCATAATATTGACATTTTATTTTTAATTTTATTGGGGGGGGGGCAAATTATTATTATTTCTTTGCTAATTTATTTAAGTCATATTGAGCTTTGTTGGTGTGTCTGCTGTGATGATAAAAATGTTCAATAAATATTTTTAAATTGCAGTTTAGTGAAAAAAACAAGACAAAAATACATTTAACCTATTTAATCTATGCAATGATGAAAAAAGTGGCAAAATTAATGAAACACTGAAAAACCGTGTTCAGTATTCGGTATATGGCCTTCGGCCGAATGTTTAAATTTGTTCGGTTTTGGTTTTGGACAAAAATGTTAATTTCGGTGCATCAATAATTTAATCTCAGGCATTCAGAACAAAATATGTTTAAAGCTGAATAACAGTAACGCACATAAACAGTGGTAAAAAGCAGCTAATACACCAAACTCTGCTGGACACTGACCCTCCAGGACTGTGAGTTGTGCACCCCTGGGCTACAGTCTGCAACTCACACCAACAAGGTTAAGCTACAAAGGAGGGTTTATGGTAAAGTGGAAAATGAATGTACTGCTGAAAGACTCAAAAACCTGAACATTAAATAACTAAAAAATATTTCTAACCTTTTAGTGGATCTGTTATCATAACAAACCATCAATATTCAAATATCAACAGTTATATTAATCTAAATATAACAGACGTTACATTTATGTGGAAATAACACTCACAGGGCTTTTCTGCAGACGGTCACAGCTGGGATCAGTCTCCTATAACCCTCCTCTGATGATGTGTATTTCTTCACATCCAGCTCATCCAGAACCTCCTCTGAGTTCAGGATCATATAGGCTACTGCTGAACACTGTGCAGGAGAGAGTTTCCCCTCTGAGTGTTTCTCTGATTTTAGATACTCCTCAATCTGTCCGAAGAGAGTCTGGTCATTCATTTCAGACAGACAGAAGAACAGATTAATGGATCTCTCAGCTGAGATGTGATCTCGTTTATCTGTATCTGTTATTATATTCTTGATGTGCCATTTAATTCTCTCTGGTTGTCTCTGTATCTGTGTCAGTAGACCCTGTAGGAGTTCCTGATTGGACTCCAGCAAGTTGCCCAGCAGAAAACGGAGGAAAAGATCCAGGTGTCCATTCTGACTCTTTAAGGCTTTATCCACTGCTCCTACCAGCAGATCATCCAGTGGATCATTATCAGACCACCCTCTGTACTGTGGTTTAAAACACTGCAGTTCCTTCATGATTTTGCACTCGTAGCAGTGAATCACAAAAACAGCAGCCAGAAACTCCTGAAAGCTCAGATGAACAAAGCTGTAGACCTTCTTCTGGAAAAGCACACATTCCTCCTTCCTAAAGATCTCAGTGAAAATCCCAGAATACACTGAGGCATCAGTGACATCAATGCCGTTCTCTCTCAGGTCCTCTTCATAGAACATCACATTGCCCTTCATCAGCTGTGTGAAAGCCAGTTTGGCCAGTTTCAGTATCATGATTCTGTTGGACTCCAGCAGGTTCCTTTGGTCTCTCTCATGTTTCTCCTCATACTTCTCGTTCTTCATGTTGGTCTGAGTGATCAGGAAGTGTGAGTACATTTCAGTCAGAGTTTTAGGGATTTCTGTATGAGGCTGTTTCATGATTCTCTGAAGAACAGTGGCTGAGATCCAGCAGAAGACTGGAATGTGGCACATGATGTGGAGGCTCCTCGCTGTCTTAATGTGGGAGATGATTCTCTGGGCTTGGTCTTCATCACTGATCCTCTTCCTGAAGTACTCCTCCTTCTGTGGGTCACTGAATCCCTGAATCTCTGTCACACGGTTGATGTATTTAGGAGGGATCTGATTGGCTGCTGCTGGTCGGGAGGTGATCCAGATCAGAGCAGAGGGAAGCAGCTCTCCTTTGATGAGGTTTGTCATCAACACACCCACTGATGATGTCATGGTGATGTCAGATACTTTCTCACACTCTTCAAAGTCCAGTGGAATTCTGCTTTCATCCAGACCATCAAATATAAACACAGCTTTGATCTGATCATAAATCTCTGGGTCCAGATCTTTGAGCTCAGGATGGAAACCACACAGAAGTCCATGAAGACTGTATTGATCATCTTTAATCAGGTTCAGCTCCCGGAACGGAAGCACAAACATGAGCTCTACATCCTGATTGGCTTTTCCTTCAGCCCAGTCCAGAATGAACTTCTGCACAGAGACAGTTTTTCCAATTCCAGCGATTCCTTTAGTCAGAACAGCTTTGATCTTTCGCTGTTTTGTTTTTTTATTCTCTTTTCTTCCTTTTTGGATACGTTTAGCTTTCACAGCTCTAATGTTCCCCTTTTCTGTTTCTTCTTTAAAGATATCTAAGCAGTTGATTGGAAAGTCTTGTATGTATTTACTGGATGTTCTGTCCATCTGTAGAACCTCATGTTCTTCATTCACTCCTTCACTCTCTCCCTCTATGATGTAGAGCTGTGTGTAAATCCTGTTCAGGAGGGTTTTATTCTCTTCAGTTCTGATTCCCTCAAATAAGCTCTCGTACTTGTTCTTCATGCTGGTTTTGTGTGTCTCTAAGACTCTGTTCAGGACGTCGTTCACTGGTTGATAAGAATCCAGATGCAGGTTTTCAGTTTCCTCCACCAGAGTGTTTATCTGCAGTGAGTTCAGCCTGAGAGGATCAAACACAGAAACACAAACATCAACATAAATAATCATAATAATCTGTTAAATATGCTGTAGGTTTGCCTGTGTTTTGCATCAGGACCCCATGACCCAGACTTCAAATTACACTAAGAGTAAAAAACACCTCAATAACTTATTCTCTCATTCATGAATGAGGATTACCAGCGTGTTTACAGTTTGCATAATCTGTAGCACTACAGCTGTTATCCTTCAACAATGTGCCGATAGCAGAATATATCAGAATATCAGCCCATAAAAAATACCACCTGAACTAGTCAGGCAGTAAATCTCCAGGTAAGAAGCTGATGGGAACCTTACTGCAATGTTCTTAAACATGTTCAGTAACACATGCAAATCTTCTACAAATTGTGCACAAACAGCCTCTCAGTTTATTAAATAATATTTGAAACATCTGAACATGGCAAACTGCAGTTGTCGGAGTAGAAAAAGAGGAAGGTGGAGTTTTTTAATTGATGAGGATTTCAGAGCACATTAATATAGAAATCAATGTCTAGTATTTTACAGTGGATTTTAACATGACTCAATACAAAAAAGCACAGATTAAGGAGGAAATATCACATACTGTTCTCACATACAGTCATATGGAAAAGTTTAGGTTTTACCTTTCAATGTTAAGAAATGTTCATACGAAACTAAAATTGAGTGTTATATTAAACTTTCCTCAACGTTTTAATGAAAAAACCTCTTAAAACTGCTGATCAGATCTGTCTGAGAACTGTCTGGACGTTGTTAAGGATGTGACTGAGAAGGCTGTGATAGTGCAGCTTTTATTGATTTTATGTTTTTTACTGTTATGGATCCCTGAATATCAAAATTATCAGAATGCACATCTCTACTCCACATATGCAGGCTGTGTTCCCTGCTACGCTGCTGTGTTCATGGCTCATTAAAATTTGGCAACAGCTTAAAGAAGTTTTTTATTCACTTTAATGCAGGGAGTTAAATCTCACGGAAGTCTGGCAGCTGGATGAACCAACTGAAAGAACCACAGACACACAGAAAGATGGACACAGATAAACTTGCTTGCTATCTTTTGGTTCTGCTGGTTGGGTTAGCTTTTACTCGCTAGTTAACTAAGTTTCTCAGACTGGAATAAAGAGACGTGGGAAGTGGGGAGCGCAGATTTGTTAAAGCTATGTGGGCAAAAAAGACACATCATTCTTGTGACTGGTGGAGGTATATTTTGTGGCAGCTTCATCTGAGATTATGACCACCCACTTTACGGTGAAAGAGGAGAGAATTAGACATATATTGGTCATCTATTGCTGCCATCTGGTCGAACTAAGAGGAAGTCACCCTTCTGCCAGAGTTTTACTGTTGTCTGAAAGGGAAGGTATTAATATTGTATGCAAAACAACCATTAATATTAATGTTATTGTATAAAAAATTGTCTTGAAGTTAAAGTAATACAGTTGGAAGTATATATAGTATACAAAATACACAAAAAATATCTTTTAAATATCTTTTAATCTTTATTTCTTAGTTTATTTTTGTAAAATGGATTTATTTACTGCTGATAATCATAAGTTAGAAATTCACCCTTCACACTTTCATATTAGCTTTGCTGCTTAGCTTTTCATAAACATCACAGTCATAAACAATAAACAGGGAGCTGTGCTGTGTCTGCTAAAGGCCTTAAACTATCGCTTCATTACTCATCAGTGTTACACTGAAAGGTAGTAACTCACTCTGAGTCAGAGGGCACAGGTTCACTGCTGGAACCAGGAGGCTGGCCTGTGGACACACAGCTGGGTTCTTCTCCTCCTCTGCTGAATGCAGGAGGGTCTCCAATGGACGGTCACTCTTCATAGACAGACAGCTGGGTTTTTCTCCTCCTCTGCTGAAATGCAGGAGGGTCTCCAATGGACTGGTCACTCTTCATAGACATACAGCTGGGTTTTTCTCCTCCTCTGCTGAATGCAGGAGGGTCTCCAATGGACCGGTCACTCTTCATAGACACACACCTGGTCTCTCTTCCATTGCTGAATGCAGGAGGTTCTCCAATGGACCGGTCACTCTTCACAGACACGCAGCTGGTCTCTCTTCCATTGCTGAATGCAGGAGGTTCTCCAATGGACCGGTCACTCTTCATAGACACACTGCTGGGTTCTCCTCCTCTTCTGCTGAATGCAGGAGGCTCTCCAATCGACCGGTCACTCTTCATAGACACGCAGCTGGGTTCTCCTCCTCTTCTGCTGAATGCAGGAGGTTCTCCAATGGACCGGTCACTCTTCATAGACACACACCTGGTCTCTCTTCCATTGCTGAATGCAGGAGGTTCTCCAATGACCGTCACTCTTCATAGACACGCAGCTGGTCTCTCTTCCATTGCTGAATGCAGGAGGTTCTCCAATGGACCGGTCACTCTTCATAGACACGCAGCTGGTCTCTCTTCCATTGCTGAATGCAGGAGGTTCTCCAATGGACCGGTCATCTCATAGACACCAGCGGTCTCTTCCATGCTGAATGCAGGAGGTTCTCCATGGACCGGTCACTTCATAGACGCAGCTGGTCTCTCTTCCATTGCTGAATGCAGGAGGGTCTCCAATGGACTGGTCACTCTTCATAGACACGCAGCTGGGTTCTCCTCCCCCTCTGCTGAATGCAGGAGGGTCTCCAATGGACCGGTCACTCTTCATAGACACGCAGCTGGGTTCTCTTCCATTGCTGAGTGTATACGGGTTCATCATGGACCTAATAAACAGGGTGTTAAAGTTAACTGGAAATGAAAAACAGATCTTTTTTTACTTTGTTAGTAAATGTACTTGGTATTCAACATGATTCATCATATCATGTCATTTAAAAGACAATACCACTTTACAATAAGACCTCAGTAAGACTGAATGGTTTTAAATTAGATTATTAAAGGTTGTTAAGAAGGGCATAAACACCTTAAAACTCATTTGTAATTATATGTAATTGCAATTTTTTTGCACGGCCAAATAATGTAGTAATTTACCAATAATGCAATAAAAAAACAGAAATGTAATAAAATCTGCATTATTCCAAAACTGGAATCAACCACTGTAATATAATAAATAGATCAATGATATAATACGACTATGTAATAGTTACAAGTACAACCCCATTTCCATGAAAGTTTGGACGTTGTGCAAAATGTAAATAAAAACAGAATGTAATGATGTGCAAATCATTTAAAACCCATTTTTTATTGAAAATACTACAAAGACAACGTATCAAATGTTGAAACTGAGAAATACTATTGTTTTTTTGAAAAATATATGCGCATTGAGAATTTGAGCCAACAACATGTTTCAAAAGACTTGGGACGGGATGTTTACCACTGAGTTTCATCACCTCTTCTTTAACAACACTCTGTAAGCGTTTGGGAACTGAGGAGACGCTGCTGTAGTTTAGAAAGTGAAATGTTTTCTGTTCTTGTTTAATACAGGATTTCAGCTGCTCATCAGTTCAGGGTCTCCTTTGTTGTATTTTTCATTTCATAATGCGCCAAATATTACCAGTGGTGACAGATCTGGACTGCAGGCAGGTCAGTTTAGCACCTGGACTCTTTTAATACGGAGCAATGCTGTTGTAATACGTGCTCTAATGTGCACTAATGTCCCCCTAAACCATCATGAATACTGGCTTTTGAACTGTGCGCTGATAACAAGCTGAGTGGTCTTTAGCCCGGAGGACACAGTGTCCATGATTTCCAAAAAGAATTTCAAATGTTAATTCGTTAGACCACAGGACACTTTTCCACTTCCCCTCAGTCCATTTTAAATGAGCTCAGGCCCAGAGAAGGTGACAGTGTTTCTGGATTCTGTTTATATTTGGCTTCTTCTTTGCATGGTAGAGTTTTAACTTGCATTTGTGATTGCAGTGCCAAACTGTGTTCACAGAATGTTTTTCAGAAGTGTTTCTGAGCCCATGCAGTGATTTCCACTACAGAATCATGTCTGTTTTTAATGCAGTGCTGCCTGAGGGCCCAAAAATCACGGCCAGCAAATACTGGTTTTTGGCTTTGCCCCTCACATACAGAGATTTCTCTGAATTCCCTGAATATTTTAATGATATTATGTACTGTAGACGATGAAATCCTCAAGTTTTTTTGTATTTTACATTGAGAAATGTTATTTTTGAAATGTTGCACTATTTGCCCGCGCAGTCTTTCAGAGTGGTAAACCCCCACTTTACTTCTGAAAGACTCCGCCTCTCTGAGATGCTTTTTTATACCCAGTCATGTTACAAACCTGCTGCCAATTAACCACCAGGTGTTTTTGTAACATGACGCAACGTCCCCAGTCTTTTGTTGTCCCCGTCCCAACTTTTTCAAAATGTGCTGCTGGCATTAAATTCAAAATGGGCATATAATTCTCACAATAAAATTTCTCAGTTTCAATATTTGACATGTTGCCCTTGTACTATACTATCAATTAAATATAGGGTTTAAATGATTTGTAAATCATTGCATTTTGTTTTTATTTAAATTTTGCACAGCGTCCCAACTTTTTTGGAAATGGGGTCGTAATAACAACTAATTCAACTCATAATGTAACAAATAATGTTTTTCTGATAATGTATAACCTAATTACATGATTTGTAATTCATTATATTTTCAGAATTGACCATGTGTAATAAATCATTTTTAATCAGAATGTATTTATTTTAGGAATTTAAGCTGATCATTTTTTCAAACGAAAATGGCCAAAAAACACATTTCTGCTTAATGAGCTTCAGACATTTTGGAATGAAACAATATCTGTGAAACGTATCTCACATATATAAAATACATGCAGATCTATTTCTTTACCATATTTCACAATATTGGGTTCTACAGTTCTCTGATCTTTAAATCATGACCAGATCTTTTCCTCTAACGCTTCCATGCTGCTCTGCAGTCCTCTTACTCCCTCTGCTGGCTGAACAGCGCTACTGCACATGAACACTCATTCACAGCCTGTTTATTTTACTGATGCTCTGCTTACAGTCACTACTTTAGAAGCCCAAATCAAATTATGCACCTATATATACTTAGAGAACCTCTTATCAATATGAAACTGAAACATACTGAGACGTCTGGACACAGAAGGAGACGCGGGAAGCCCAGTACTGTAAGTGAATGCTCTGTTATTGGACACAGCAGCAGTGGAGAACCACTGTTAGAGCTGCTGAACAGTGTGGAAGCAGAGCCGGTCACTACCAGACACACACTCTGAGTTCAGGGTCAGGAACACAACCCACTAACCAGCCCACAGTCCAGCACAGCATCACACAGACAGCATGAGCAGCACTGATAACATCCATAACAGCATCTTATACTGACTGTACAGCAGAAACTCTGAAAACACTTTAAAGACTGACAGACTCACATCTAAACACACTGTCACAGAGTTTCAGACACACACTGTGGTTTTTCAGAGTCTGGGGATCCTGCAGGGTCAATATCTAAAAGGTTCACTAAAAGTTCATTCATAGCCTCTCGGTTCCTAATGGAACTGTTTGCCTTCAGTGTTTAGAGCTTATGGTGATTTTAGGTCTCCGGTCTGCAGAATTTCCCCTTCTCACAACATCCAGATTACAGGTTACTGTTTGGCTGCTTCTGCTTGGCGATTTCATCACTTAATCCACTTTTCATCCATAACTCAGCTAGAAAGACATTTAATGTCCCTCCCTGCTGAAAACAGTCATAGAGCCCATTAAAAGTGTCTGTCGGTTCCTGGTGGTTTTCAGTAGTCTAATGGTGTTCTGGGTTGATATCACAGTGTAAGGGATTCAGATCATTTAATCAGCTGTTCTGGGACTGATTCCATATACAGTTGTTCATTTCCTAAAATCTCTAAAGGCAACCATCAGGCCGATTCCCTTTAGGAAGCAAAACCATCAGGTTTCATTCCTAACGGTTCTGATCGTCTTCAGTCTGGCTTACATGGGTTTCAGTAGTTTGTTCATTTTTCTGCGAATGAACCTGACATTATGTTTTATCATCGTGGTTTTATTTTGAAAGTTTCCATATTTAATTACCTTATAATTAGTATAACAGCGTTAATATACATTCAGTGTAGCTCTTGTTGTCCAGTTAACAGGCTGGCGGTGCAGGTCAGGTTGTCGGTGCAAGTCAGGCTGAGAGTGCAGGTCAGTCTGAGAGTGCAGGTCAGGCTGAGAGTGCAGGTCAGTTTGGCGGTGCAGGTCAGGCTGAGAGTGCAGGTCAGGCTGAGAGCGCAGGTCAGTCTGAGAGTGCAGGTCAGGCTGAGAGCGCAGGTCAGGCTGAGAGTGCAGGTCAGGCTGAGAGCGCAGGTCAGGCTGAGAGCGCAGGTCAGTCTGAGAGTGCAGGTCAGGCTGGTGGTGCAGGTCAGGTTGGCGGTGCAGGTCAGGCTAAGAGCGCAGGTCAGGCTGGCTGTGCAGGTCAGTCTGAGGGTGCAGGTCAGGCTGAGAGTGCAGGTCAGGCTGAGAGTGCAGGTCAGTCTGAGAGCGCAGGTCAGGCTGAGAGTGCAGGTCTGCAGCCAGACCCTTAGATTGGCTAATGCAAAAAAATGATGGATGGATTTTTAAGTGAACTGCGTGTTACAAACAGTGGGGCGCGGCTGCTTTTTGTTTGTTTGTTTGTTTGTTTAGTCCTTATACTGAGAAACCAGAGGTTTTATGCTCAATGTCAGTACAAAAGAACATTTATACAAACGAAAATGTGTTTATTGAAAAGTGTGATATTTTAATAAGATTTGATAAGTTTGATCATTAGTTTGATAAGAACATTGATGGTGTTCTGCTGTGTTGTAGAAGGACTTTATTTTACTACCTTTCTGAACTGTTATGGGACGGATTACAGACAATGGAATGGAGGGTCGCTGACCAAACACTCTCCTTTGATGTTGGACCTCTACATGGGCCTTAAGGACTAGGATCATCTAACCACTTTGCACCGACTTCAACTGACCATCTGAAGCTGTAGCAACACTTTTGGACTCGAGCTGCTCACTGGGTGAGATCAGTCCTTTGTTTCCTTTCAAGCAGAGATTAAAGCCCTGATTCAGACTCAGACAGTGGACAGTTCTCAGTGGACAGTTCTCAGTGGACAGTTCTTACTCAAGGACTTCATGAATGTAACACTGGATGATGCCTATATGTGTGTTTTGTATATATTACGAGTGTAAATACATACGTTGTGCGCACAGTATAAGGCTGTGATTCCATTCTGTGCAAAGTTACACGCTGCTAGATAAGAGTCCCCTTCAGATAAAGTAATCAGACCCTTTTTCAGAGAGGTTCGTTACAAAGCATTGATAGATAATTTAAGATGTTCACGTTTCTTTCATGAGTAAACTGTGTAACAGTCGGCAAAACATCAGTATTTTAAGCCTTGTTGAGTTTATTTTATAAACTGGTTTATTTGCTACTGATAATCGTAAGTCAGGAACTCATCATTCGCACTCACTCTGGGTTCATAGACACACAGCTGGGTTCTCCTCCTCCTCTGCTGAATCTAGGAGGTTCCTCCATGGACCGGTCACTCTTCACAGACACACAGCTGCGTTTTCGTCCTCTGCTGAATCTAGGAGGTTCCTCCATGGACCGGTCACTCTTCACAGACACACAGCTGCGTTTTCGTCCTCTGCTGAATCTAGGAGGTTCCTCCATGGACCGGTCACTCTTCACAGACACACAGCTGCGTTTTCGTCCTCTGCTGAATCTAGGAGGTTCCTCCATGGACCGGTCACTCTTCACAGACACACTGCTGGGTTCTCCATTGCTGAATTCAGGAGGTTCCATCATGAAACTTATAAGCAGGATGTGAAAGTCAACCTACAATCAAAACAGATTATTTTACCTTGTTAGTTCATGTATTGATATTAAACGTGATTCATCACATCATGTCATTCACAACACGGTACTTTACAACTTTAAGACTTTACACTAAGACCTCAGTAAGACTGAACGGTTTTACATTAGTTTATTAAAGGTTATTACTAAGGAAACAAACACCTTAAAGCTCATTCATAAACAGTTATAACACACATATAAGAAAGGCAACAATGACCTGTTACCTGCAGATAGTGAGCCCACATTCATTCATACTGCTGAAACTCCGGATGCTGATTATTCAGTCTTCTCCATCAGTCAGCACTAAACCTGATACAGCTTCATCACATATTCATAAGACAGAACAGCTCACTGACGCCCATTTTACACATGCATAAATAACTTTATAAGGGTTTGTCTTATTGTAAGGTGGCTAAAAGAAAAAATAGTGTTTCTCCTTGCAAAACCTAATAAAATAATATAATAGATGATATAATAAAACTACAGAATCGCTACAAGTAATAACAACTATTTCACCTCATAATGTAAGAATGTTTTTCTGATGATGTAAAACCGAATTACATTATTGGTAATTTATTACATTTTCAGAGTTGAGCACAGTTAATAAATCATTACATTTTTGAGAATGTATTTATTTTAGGACTTTAAGCTGATCATTTTTTGAAATAGACAATATTTTACCTCTGTCTGAAAATTTAACCACAATCATTTTTCAGTGGAAAACTGTGAATAATAGAGACAGGCCTTCAGTTTGAACTCATAAACTTAAGTGAAAAACTTCCTGAAGTCACCAACTCAGTCCTCTTACTCCCTCTGCTGGCTGAACAGCGCTACTGCACATGAACACTCATTCACAACCTGTTTATTTTACTGGTGCTCTGCTTACAATCACTACTTTAGAAGCCCAGATCAAATTATACACCTATATATATACTTAGAGAACCTCTTATCAATATGAAACTGAAACATACTGAGACGTCTGGACACAGAAGGAGACGCGGGAAGCCCAGTACTGTAAGTGAATGCTCTGTTATTGGACACAGCAGCAGTGGAGAACCACTGTTAGAGCTGCTGAACAGTGTGGAAGCAGAGCCGGTCACTACCAGACACACACTCTGAGTTCAGGGTCAGGAACACAACCCACTAACCAGCCCACAGTCCAGCACAGCATCACACAGACAGCATGAGCAGCACTGATAACATCCATAACAGCATCTTATACTGACTGTACAGCAGAAACTCTGAAAACACTTTAAAGACTGACAGACTCACATCTGAACACACTGTCACAGAGTTTCAGCCACACACTGTGATTTTTCAGAGTCTGGGGATCCTGCAGGGTCAATATCTGCAGGACTGCAACTACATTTTTAGATTATTTCCCATCATGCACCTGGTGGAAACGTAATTTAGAAGATAAACGCTTTTCCTTCTCCTCTCTGTAGTGGACAGATGGGAGGACACTGGCTGGGCCTGTAAAGATCTGGGCTCAGATCAGTTCACTGTAGAGCTGAATACTCTGACAGATCATCACTCAGAGTTTTAATTTACCTCTAAAATGTTCAGTTACTTTTTATTTAGCATTAAGATTCAGCTTTGATGATCAGCTGTGATGAAATAAACCATCAAAACAAACAAACAGAACAAGAAACTGAAACAGAAAGTAAAAATAAAAATTCTGCTCCTACAATAAAGCCGTGCTTAAAATTCTTAGCTCGTTTCCTCACATCACTGTTACACTCAGTGAACCTGAATGAACAGACAGTTTACATTTTAAAGTTAATATGATTATTTTTGTCCACCACTGTCCAGTCCTCACCCTCCTGAACTGACCCTGCTGCTCTGAACTCAGACTGTCTGATTACCCATTGCTCCGCCTTTTTTCCCGTTTTATATTCTAATATTTGACTCTAGCGCTGTTTGCTGTCCAGTGTGGTCCAGAGGAGGATGGGTTCCCCTTCTGAGTCTCGGTTCCTCTCAAGGTTTCTTTATGCTGCTCTGAGGGAGTTTTTCACTGCCGCTGTCTCCACTGGTGTTTTTCACGCACGGAGGAGGGGTCAAGTTCCGGGGGAGGTTATGTGTAAATGTATTTCTGCGCCGCTCCACTAAGAATATGGCTGCGTTTCATTGTTCATCATCTTTGGCTGAACTCCCGCTTTAGGCAGGACGATGTGGTCAGAATTGTGGAAGAGCTATCGAGCATCAAACGTGCAAAACTCGGTAAGGGATATAAATTCTTTTTTGAGCAGTTTATTTATGATATTATGAAGGTAAATCGTTAGCTCGTTCCCAGTGTTGTAGTTAGCTAGGTTAGCTAGCTAACGTTACCTTACTTAATGTCACAGACAGGATGAGTGATGTTAGGTAGTGTCAGCATTCCTCAGATTTAGAGATCTTCAAGTTTGTGTCTGGTTAAGAAGTAAATAAACTCTGACATGAATTATTGAGCTAAATTAAACCATTCTCAGTGTCTCAGCCCTTAGACGGATCTCCCTGTCTGCAGCATTGGACACTGAGAATGGTATAATTTAGCTCAATAATTCATGTTAGACATCGAGAAAAGCGAGGAACCACACAGACTAGTGGTCCAAACACTTCAAATAAGTTCTAAGGAGTTTAAGCGGTTCATTGTTACAACATTGCAGTTCATGAACCCATTTTAATTTACGCAGTTAGACTTACTGTTTTATGAGCTGATTCACTGTTAGGTTTTTATGGACCACATATAGCCACACATCTTTCCAGTAACCACCTGCCATCGCCTGGGTTATAGAAGTTCTTTGGTGCCAGTCTCGAGGGTCTCGTACACGAGACAAGATTTCAGTCCATAACAAAAAACCCACGCAGACATGGGGGGAACATGAAAACTCAACACACATGACTGTTCAAATGCAGCACAAAGCTAAACAAAATAAATGAAGTGCAGAAATTAAATGGGAGCTGACTACAGTGGCTGTTTTTGAAATCTTAGGTTTATTTTAATAACAGCATTTCAGACCGAATGTAAGTAATGGTTTATATATATATATATATATATATATATATGCGTCCTCCTAGGCTTGTTGTTCCTCCTCTGTCCCGACTTCCATTACAAGTTAGCTGCATTAGCCTTATAGCTCCAGTGCTAAAACTAGAGAAGCAAACTTCACACTTCAAACATGTCTTGGCTGATCAGCTACATCAATACTAGATGGATAAATCAGTAATAAACCATGAAAGAACCTAAAAGAATCTCAGAAAGAGAACAGATATAAGGAGAGAAGTGGTGGTGGTGGTGGGGGGTTGAGGTTGCTGGAGGTAATTTTTTTGAAACGTTCATCTTTTTTGAACAACTGTATTGAAAACTGGGGCAGAATCCTCAAAGCACTTAGACTATAAAACATTTTAGCGCAACAACAACAAAAAACTTCACTCAATCTACTGACTGAGATTTTTTTGTCGGTGCTAAAATAAATATCTAAGAACATTTGTTGTACTAAAACGTACAACTATTCCTGAGCAAAGTTCTTTGAGTTGTACTAACTTTTATTCCTTTGTTTAACAATTAAAGAACACTTAGTTTATGTAACCATAACATTCTCTCTCACTAAACAAAGCTTTCTGAGAATATTCACTGGAAATCAGGACTAACCCAGCCAACACGGTGGACTCGGGCAGCTCCGATTTAGACTCGGACACGGCTTTCAGTAAACAGTAAGATTGACGCACAAAGTAAGGCCAGAACTCCCTAGACAGACTTTTATCAGGCTCAGTTCTATCAGTACCACTTTAGAATAAGACGACCCTTATAAGTGGTTTATGAATGGTTTAGAATGAATTATTATTGGTTATTAATCAGGTCATAAACACCTTAAAGATCATCAGTAAACAGTTATAACACATTAATAAAAGGGGAAAACTGCATGAACTGCAGTTTATCTACACACTTAAAAATGATGGTTCTTTAAGGGTTCTTTAGTAAAGGAATTTGTTTTTTATATAGAACCATGAACACTCAAAGACCCCTGTGCATGATTAAAGGGTTCTTCCCATCATGAAATGGTTTGTCAGATTGATGGAGAATAGAACCTTTTTAAAAAGGGTTCTATATAGCACCAAAAAGAGTTCTTCTATTGTAACAAGCCTGACATCACAACAATAGCAGAACCTTTTTGGTGCTATTTAGAACCCTTTTCAGCACATTCTCCATTACTCTAAAGAACCCTTTCATGATGCGAAGAACCCTTTAATCATGCAACGGGTACTTGGAGTGTTCATGTTTCTACATAGAACCATTTTTTTACTAAAGAACCCTTAAAAAACATCCGTTTTAAGTGTGTATATAAATGAATGCAGGTTCACTATTAGGCCAATAACAGATCACTGGTGCCCTTTTTTTGTTATAACTGCTTAATAATGATTTTTAAGGTGTTTATGGCCTAATTAATAACCATTAATAAGCTGATTGTAAACCATTCATAAACGTTTTATAAGGATAGTCTTATTTTAAAGTGGTACCATTCTATCTAAGCTTATAAACTGCATTAAACATTAGCCCAGCTAGTTGACGTTTTAGCTCAGTAACGCAGTGAAATTAGGTTAGCCACCATTAGCTGCACGGGGGGTTAGTGAGCCTCATGGTGTAACAGTAGTAGTGATGGCCTGTGTGTTTATGTTCTGTCTCATGTGGTGTTAAATTAGATTCATCAGTGTCTTTTTCTCTGTTCAGTTTTCTTCCCACAGTGCTTTCACGCTCCCAGAGCGAAGTCTTATGGGAATGTGAATATTCCATAAATATTTTTCCACACCAGGTATGAATGAAATGTGAATAATTTGGACAAATGAAATTAGAATTAGAGCCCAGTTTTGAATACTGTATGTAACAGTACAGTCTCCTGTGTATCATGACTTCCTCTCGGCTTATTTTTCATCCCTCGTGGTTTATATATATATATATATATATATATAATTTTGGGATAAAGCAGGTGTTATATTAAGCTGTTGTTAGATATCGTGTCATGTCTCTTTGTATGATACTAAATCATATTACAGTCATTATTGACAGCATATCTTACTCGTAATTGTAATCTACTTCATCTGTCCATGTAATTAAGCACCTACTCATTTTTACAGATCTACAGATTTTTCCAGGTGTATCTACTGAACTTTAAAAGTTAAGTGACCAACTTCCTGAGGTCGCCAACTCAGCCCTGCGAAGTTTTTCCCTGCACCTTCAGAAGGGGGCGCTGTGAGCCCTCTGGTTGTGTTTCAGTCAAAATTTTATTATTTATTGGGTTTTTCAGTCATGAATATGTTTATGTAAAGTTGCCAGCTGCTAACTTTCCACTGGTCATACTGGTGCTATCAACTGTCTCAGATGGTCACAGCAGCACATGATTTGGTTGCACTCTTTTTATTTTTTGGTACAGGTATTAAGCTGCATGCTGATGAACAGCTGTCTTCATTTGCATATCCTAGTTTTGCACTGATGTAAAGACTGACTTTGATAGTGACTCGAAATATTTCATATTTGTGAAATATTTTAATCTGAATGTTGTTTATCTTCCACAAGCAGTGGCTGAGAAAATAGGCCGTCTTCTATTATATAATTAAAAAGAATATAACATTATCAAATAAAGCAAAGCATCACAACAGTGTGTGTTTCTACATGTGCTCTAAAATTTTACTCCCCTGACCAAATCCTCAGTGATAAACTTATAATCATAAGCTTTATGAGACTGACCATTTTAATTTAAACATTAAACATGAAAACATTTTAAACCTGTATTACTTTTGCCCAGATCACATTTTATATTTAATTTTTTACCCTGTCTGTTAAATTCAGCAAATAATCAGCAGTTGTGTATTAAAATGTGCAGTACTGAGTCTCTGTAGATGATCTGTAACTTATTTACACTCAGAACATCAACAACATGGAATCTGACCAGGGGTGCACAAACTTTTACATACGACTGCAAACTGTCATTTATAAATATGAATACACTCATAAACAACTATGTGGACCATCATCTGTAAACAACTGTAAAGGTTCAAACTCAGATTAATTATCTGTTCATACTAATAATGATTAGTTAAAGATTTATTAATAAAAATTACTCTCTCTCTCTCTCTCTCTCTCTCTCTCTCTCTCACGCGCCCCAGGCACGTCACTATTTGCATTAGCCAAGACTTTTAAAACTTATGATTTATTTATTTACTTACTGATTGATGATTTGTGTGTTTATTTTCCTCTCTCTCTCCTGACTGCGGCTCATTTATCCATAAAATCCGTTTAAAATGTATATATTTATATATGTATATTTATAAACCCGGGTGATTTTTTGCGGCGTCAACACGAGAAAATGGAGGATCGAGGTGTCTCGAGCGCGCAGCCGCTCCTTCCGCGAGCGGGCTCTACAGTAATCAGTCAGTCTGGTGTTTATCGGACTAAAACAGGAGCAGAGCTGAATGTGAAGCAGCGCTGATCGCGGATCCTTCAGTAAATCCAGCTTTACAGCGTTTCTCTACAGTTAAACCTGTTTATACTGAAACCTTTCAGTCCTTTCAGCTCAATAAGAACTGCGTCACCGTCTTTGGCCGGCAGACATTTTGTAGCTCGGAGGAGGAGTTTAGTCCAGTTCTGAGTTCGGATTAAAACGGGTTTAAACCGGGAGGAAACACCAACACCCGGTCCTGCTTTAATCTCAGTCAGTATTCCTCATTTCTGTGCTGAATAATCTCACCGTGTTGAGTCCAGAGCGCTGATCTGGGGGATCTTCTCTCGGACTATGATGGCGACATGTTACCGTCACTTTCCTCAGAGTTACTTTCGGTTTGGTCTTCACTGAGGAAGCGCTGCTCTGATCACTCAGGTCCACGCAACTTTCCCTCACAGATGAAGTCTGCGTGCTCTGATCACTCAGGTCCACTCAACTTTCCCTCACAGATGAAGTCTGCGTGCTATGATCACTCAGGTCCACTCAACTTTCCCTCACAGATGAAGTCTGTGTGCTCTGATCCTGCGGAGCCCGGGAGCTGAAAATGGTGATTATTTTTAATAAGGCGAAACTAATACACGAGGCCACGAGTTAAGTCAATATTTGTGGCCTCAATATATGAATTCATAGATGCGCCTTATTAAAAATAAATCAACCTGTCGCCTTAAGGGTGACACTGATAACGTAGGTCCATTCAAATTTCCCCCACAGGTGATTCCTAAAGTTTGTGTCCAAACTAATGATGAACTGAAGTTTTTAACAAAATTATTATTTTTATTCATTGATAATTAATTGATTCATTTCTATTGTTTTCTATTCTGTTCCACAAAAGATGCTGCAACTAAAATTAAAAGCACTAAAGATTCTTTTTTGTTTTTATTGCTATTATTTTTATCACAGCTACAGTTTTAATCAGGGCGTAAAGTGGGATTAATCAGGTGTAGGAATTTCTTTAAAAGGCACCAACAAAGTGGGGGCAGTACTGTTCAGTGTGTGTTGTATTATATGGTGTTATCAGCTCTGATATCATGACAGTGTGATTAAATCATCCAGCCGTATCTGGATCTCAATATCTAGATGCTCATGTAGCTTAACACACAGTCTGAGGTGATGATTTAGACATGCAGTTAGCACCATGCTAATTGGTGGGACATTATATTAGCTACATTAGCCTCGTAGCTCCTGTGCTAAAGCTAAAGAAGCAAACTTCAGACCCCAAACATGCCTGATCAGCTACAACAGCACTACACTCAAAAAAATAATTTGTTGGATTTACTTAATCCAGTTATATCAACAATTTCCACTAAACTGAGTTGTGTTAGATATAATTAAATCATATTATTAAACATCAAATACCAACTTAGTAAACCAACATGACTGTAATATGGTTAGCTTGGTTTTAATTAATAGGTTTGTGTGTAGCCAACTAAACTGACCAACATAAACTCAACAAAGTGCTTTTTCTTTTGTTTTACTTAATTGTGCTGATTAATGACAACAGAGAGATATTTCATTATACCGACTTAACTCACTTATGTAAATGTAACGATGTTGGACCACCGATACTCAACTGTGTTTAATAAGATTAACTAAACTATACTTCATCCTTCCAACCTAACTGGCTTAAATAATTGGGGCAACTACTGAATTTCATTTTACTTAGCTGTTTTTCATTTTAACAATGGTAGTAATTTTAAGTACACTTACTAAACCTGTCAAAAAAAAATCCACACAGTAAATTGAAATCAATCACTGTAGCTGTATCAACAGAATGGGACTTGCCCAGACCAAAAACGTAAGCTTTCCAACAGAGGGCAGAATGAAAACAGTTGAAAATTAATATTTAAATAACTTTTGAAAAAAAGTTTAATTTAAGAAAACTGTAAATTCAGATCCCCACTAAGTTTTTTAGTTTGCAAAATACATTTTCACTGGAAATTTCAATTGAAAATCTAAAATCTCTTTATGTCAATATGAAATTAGGGTAAACAGAAAACAATATTCAAATAAAGAGTGAACCAATGTAATGTCACATAGGAAATATTTCAAAATAAAATAACTAAATAAAAAAATCATTTTTCCCTTGCCACTTTAGTAGTGTTAAAACCAAAAACAACAACAAAAAAAAATTCAGAAAGTGCATCACACAGCCAGAACATTATCAAAACAGTACATGTTTAAACCAACATGTCACGCTAAAGAGATCACAAACAGTAATGCAAAATATGCATCTTAATTTGGTGCCAATGGCTTTTGCTCCAAGCTCACTCAATATCGCTGTACGTCACAAAGTTTCTCTTACCCTCATATTCTTGCTATTTTTCCAGTAAATCTCTTATTGCCCACTCATTTACACCATTCTGTTATTTTTTTTTATATCCATTTTTTTATGGACATAAAAATGCAACCCAACATAGTTTTTAACTGTTAAGCTCATCCCGTCTCTCTTTTGTGAACATTAAGTCTGTTAAAACATTCAGACATCAAGCATTAGAAACAAAGAGCATGTCACATCTTACAACGAATAATCATGACAGTTCAACATATGGATCCAAAAAGATTGTTTATTTTGATTGCCCTAGCTCCAAGCCTCCTTCCCTGTCACCTCAGAGCATTCAACTAAAAGGCTCCACACTCACTTGCAATTTCATGTCTACATTGTCCCTTCAAACAGTTTGTTTTTTAGCACTTGAGCCCTTCTTGAGAGATGTCTGCCATCCAGTTCCATCACAAGTTTTTGTAGAACCTCAAATGTGTACTTAAGATTGGTTGGGCAGCTCAAGTCCAATGTGTACATGAGGCCAAATAAAACAGCGACTGCATTTGCAACGTTACCAAGGTCGCGAAGCACTTCCACACCTTTGATGATTATTCCAACATCTTCCAGCTCATCTGTAGGTTCTGCACCTTCCTTCTTTATGGCAAAGATTCCTAGAATTGTCTGCTCCATCTCCTGGTTGTCCCCAACATCCTCAAAAATAGAACAAATAGACCTTAAGCCAAAACATGCACAAGCCACAAAAAAAACCTGTTGTCAACAGAACATCCATAAATCATACCTTCGAATATTCCAGAAACTGCTGCTAATAATGTTATGATTTTAATATGCAAGTGTGGCAAGTATCTCTTCTCTCAGCTGAAGCAAGCATGGCAATTTTCTATATTTTTCTTATTGTCAACAAATATGTTTGGAGTCAAACCAACAATTAACTGATCTACTAACAAGCATTGTGTGTGTGTAATCAAAGCCTGGTATATCTTATTTTTCTGTACCATAGACCGCCACTGTTGCCCAAAAGCTATCAAAAACAAGCCAATGAGTCACACCACTGCACTGGGTGATGTTCCTTTATTTTGAGTTTATTCATGTTAGTTTGTTTAGAAACAGCCCCAACAAGCACAGACAGAAAAAGTAATTCTGTGGAAAAAGCGAAGAGCGAAAGAGGCCAAAATACTTACAAGATACTCCCTTATGAGGTTTTCAGGGTCTTCGTTGAGGTAAACAATCATTGCCTTCAGTATGCAAGCTCTTTTTGTTTCAATGGCGTCATTCTGCAGCAAAGAACAAGAGAAATGTATAAGTGGTTATAATGTTGTATTGTGCAGCATTTAACAGCAGAGATGCATCACCACACAAGCAAACTGTCATGCCAATTTACAGGCAGTGTTTGGCCACATATTATTGTGGCATGATTTGGGACACACATTCTAATAACACAAGCACCTGTAATGTAAGTGTTTCATAATTACTTGTGGTAACTAGTTATAATTAGCAAATAATTATATATTGCAAGTTACAGTACAATAAACAACGTATTGTAGAAAGGTACTTATTGAATTAATAAAAGATACAGTATGTTAAGTAGTGTTCATGAAAACTTGAAACAGAATGAATAAGGTGCCCATCAGAATCAGGACACAGTCATCGAAGGCCTGTTTACACCTGGCATTAACATGCGTTTTTGGTGATCAGATCATGTTCGGTGTTGCTTGTCCACATGAAAAGCAAGGTGTAAACACCAAGATGCATTGTGAACAGTTTACGATTGGATCACTCAAACCACATTTGGAGGTGGTCCGAGACAGATCCAGTCAACATTTAATACAAGTATAAACAGAATTCGTCTTCTGTGATCGGATTCTGTCAGGCAAGTGGACATACGTTGGTCGAAAAAACATTAATACGAGTAACTATTACTGTAGATCTTGGCTTCTCTATCCCTCACGCCCTCTCTCTCTTGCTCGGCTGTGTGTGTGTGTCCGTGCTTGCGCTTACCAGTAGATGAGAGCAGTAACTTTTTTCCCTTGTGGTTTAAATAGATCGTCAGGTTTTCTGATTCAGCCATTACTGGAATATTAGGACCTTCTACTGTTCCACTGCATTGGAGAACCCACACTATTATTCTAAACTGCTCACAGGCTCAATGAGAAGGATAATTTTGATGAGAAACTGTTGTTTACAGGTAGAAAAACAAACGTACGCAGTGGTGTGCTTTTTACGGAGAAGTAAAATCGGATCTTGTGTGTTCACTCTGGGGACGCATTTTACTGACAAGGGTAAACAGAATCCGTAAGTATATCCAGATACTCTCCGGATACAAAACACTTGTTAATGCCAGGTGTAAACAGACCCCAAGATGACTCAAATGATCTTAGCATTTAGTTGGGAGATCAAGGTAAAATGTTTCTGTTCTAACAGACACATTTACAGTACATAATAGTCAGATTTTCTGCATTTAAGTATAAACGGATATGCAAATAGTTCCAACCATCAGTGTACAAGGGCACTAGATAAAGAAATCAAGAATATTTAAATCGTGTGAACAGCTGTCTGAATAAATATGTTCATCCACCAGATATCATTTTGTCGCATACAGAAGTAATACAACTGCACAATAATAATAAAGTAAATTGAATCTGCAAAATATTCCTGAACACTTGTTAGAAACACACCTTTTCTGCAAAGATATTCCTAATTTTTTGTCCAGCAGCTCCTCCTTTTCTTCGCAAAACTTTTATCAGCTGGGAAGAGTGGTGATCTAGCTGCTGCATGAACTTGGATCTTAGTGGGACAGTAGTGATGCGTGCAAACTCTGCTTCCACCTACAAACATTTAACAATGACAGAAAAAATAAAAATGGTTCGTGTTCCACAGCAAATTATGGATTAATAAACACATGAATGTAATTACCCAAAAAAACAAATAGTATTTTTACTTCCCATTTCATTTTAGTTAAAAACACTGCTAGAGTGGTACATAAACAGGTAGTATGCGCCCTTCTAAACTATAAACCAATACAGTAATCATTTGTCCAGGATGAGGACACCTTTTACAAATAATTATTCTTCCCCAAAGCTATCATTTTCATGGAAGCTATGATAATTTCCTGGTATGATCTTCTGACCCAGTTTCAATGACCACCCAAGTGACCAGACTTTGGACAAACTTGCCACAGTGATTTTTTTTACCCACTCCCCCGCCCCCCCCAATGGCATCACATGGAAAAACGTTAATACTGTATTAGAATATTTTGATAATTACAATTGTCATTGTAATTTTCATGTGAACATTCCTTTAAAAGGCCATCCCCGTAAACCTCAAAAAATAGTTATTTATCAACACAACATGGACTGACCTCACGTTCAGAAAAGAGAGCTGGCCATCTTTCTGCAATGAAAATCTGCAATGAAAGGCTTGTCTTCAATCACCTCATGCCGCCTGTAAGCAAAAGTCCTTTCCATCTTCTCCTTGACCACCTGCTGGTTGTTTGTCTTTTTCACCTCAGACAATAGTGACAGCCTCTCTTGCTCTAGGCTCTCTTTGGTATGTCCCACAGGATAGTCTGGATAGTAGTTCACCTCTGCTCTTCTAGGTTTCTTCACCTGATTTGGAGATCTGCTCCCTTAAACATGGGTGCTTCTTCATTAGTGCTTCAGCTACAGCATGAAATTCAGCATCTGAGGGAAGCTTTATATTTGATAATTTGTGATGCCGAGCATTGAAGTCAGACTTCATTTTTGGACTAGGACAGAAGAGGATACCGTTACTTTCAAAGTCACTATTTGCACGCTGGAGTTGGATCTCTACATCATAGACAAACATGGGCACAGGAAAGTCATCTGGCCATGGCTCACATCTGAGGGATGATGACGATGGTGAAGATGACGATGAAGATGTCGACGGAGATGAGAGAATGTCAGTGTCAGATGACATGGATCTGTTCTCATCCTGGCTGGGTGTCTGTGGTGAGAGGCAAGGGCTACTTGAAGATAAGGCACTTGGGAAGTAAATTACTTTGATGTAGCCTTGTTCTGAATGTCTGATGTGGAGGTCAGGTTGATAAATTCATCAAAATCAGCGTCTTTGTATTGCAGTCTAAAGTCTCCCAACACCTCACATTGTCTCCTTATCTCACTTTTAAGTTCCTCAACAGAGCCTGGTATTCCCAAAGGCAGGGTTACTTTTGCAGAGTCATTTTCTCCTAAGATGATACGAAGCACAGCTGAAGCAGCCATATTGGTCAAGAAGTTATTCTGGAAAAAAGCCAAAGAATAAAATGATTAAAGAAAGTGAGAGGTAATACAATTCATCTGAGTGGACAGTATCAGGTCATCATCCATACACACATCATAGGCATTAAAAGCACAGTTTTGATGTGAAGAAATTCCTCAAACTGTCAAACAAATGTAAAAAGAAAAATACATTTTTTTCTTTTTTTAACTTGTGTAAATTTAAAGAGTTATTTTCTGTCTCATTTTTATCTTCGTTCCAATAAACATTCAATCAATATAAAATTAAAATTAATTACCAGACACGTGTATGTATCTTTTCAGGGTGACCATTCGAAGGGTTCCACACTTGTAGTCAGCAAGGGGTTAGTTGTCAGTCAGTTCACTTAACTCGACCAACACAACTTCTCTTGCGGATGATGACTGGAGTTCAAATGCTCTGCAGTGCTCTCTGTACCACGAAGATAGTTTTTTGCATATGAAGATCATTAGCTTAAGTGCAATGTCCTCTTTCATGACATCTACTGGAATTGTTGAGATGTGCGTCACATCAAATGCTGATCTCTCATAACTCCTTGTGTGCATGTGATAGCCAATCATTAGCTGGTGCTTATTCGCCAAGGACAGTGTAATGTTCTTGAAAGACTTTGTGTGTCTGACAACCTGTTTGAAAAAACTATGCTTGGCCTCAAAGCGCATGGTCCAAAACATCACGATGGGGCCAAACAGCTTTATCATTTCTGGATAATGCTCCAGAAAGTGATGTTTTGGCAGGAATCCATGATTGGGAAATTCTTCCCTGTATCTCTGTCTGTGCTCAGAGATTTTACACTCTAAATAAGCCACAGACTCCTCACAGTGGACAGGTGCAACAACAAGCTCTACAATATCTTTCAAGTCTAGAATGACTTTCCAAGCTGGCTCATCTTTAGGGATCAACTGCCCAATCATAAACGGTAACGACCTTATCAAACATTGCCACCAATTGATTTGCGACTTTCAAAATTAAGCGTCACTAAATGAGGGCGTTTTTTTTGTCACCCCACTTGTATGGAATGTTTTTAATGCACTTATTGAGGATGTCAAGTGTAAACAACTTCTTGGAAATAAGCTGGGCAAAACACTGTGCAAGCTCAATTGGGACTATGCCCTCAAAAATATCATGGACAACATCAGGGGGGAACCTGATGTGACACTGAAGTGAGCAAGTCTCTCTGTGAAAATACAAGCTTTTTTCACACCTAAAAAGCTGCCTCCTTTTGCCTGTGCAGTATTTACATGGACTTGATGAATCTCTTTGTTTCTGGTGGTAAATGCACCTGATTTTACTTCTTTGACCTGAGTCTCTGCCCGCTGTGCTGTGCAACACCTACAGAAACACTGGCCTGAGAAACTTTCCACGAAGCCGGCAATTCCGTGTGCCGCGAGATTGTCTGACATCACACACTGAAGGTTCCCCTTCAAAAACGTACCCAGCTGTGCAACAAAAACTCCCTGCCGCTCAACGGTAACAAGGTCTTGGAGTAGTGGCTCGAATATTTTGCGATAGCCACAGGTCTTCACGTCCTCACTTTTACATGAAAGAGCTAGGTATACTGAGGTCAAAGAAGAATGACTGCCAGGAGGCAAATTTCCCAGACAGCACAGAGTTTGTGTACGAAGTACCGAGGTGGTTGCAAAGTTCAAAGTCATCTACATATAGGCAGACAGAAATTCTCAATTCTTCCCCTGACAGAAAATCATTGTTCTTAAAGTAGTAAAGTACTGGCCATCTTCAAAAAATCTGTAATGCAGGCGGTCATGCACTATCTGTTGCTGTCTTCTCCTTTCAACAATCTTGCTAAGCCCACCTTTTTGATTGACTAGCTGGTGTAAAACCTTTAGCAAAGGAACATACTGAAAACTTCTTTTTGCCTTTGCATCAAGGATATACTGAACTGGATCAACAATATAGAAATGATCTTTGTAATATTGCTTCCGCTTAAAAGAAGTGGCTAATGGTCCATTTTCCCTAAAGCTTTTGAGAGAGGGTTGGATGAACAAAGTGCACAGCCTAACTCTTTGATGAGGAACTGGTCAACATGCATGTTATGTTTATTAAAGAAATCAGCAAGAATGTTGCTAGATACAGGCACTAAGGCAGTACTAATCAAATACTGAAACTCGTTTAGTAGCTCATCAACAGCAGAGCTTGGTACATGGAAACAGTTTTCCAATTTTAATAAAACAAATGTCAATTTCTCTTCTATAACTTGTAGCACATTCTCTGGTTTTGGGACCAGTGCATCATCTTCAGGTTCAGCATCAAGCAACTCCTCACTCTCTCTCAAACATGTATCATCCAAAGTGCAAAGTGAATCTATCGCGCCATTCTTCACAATTCTAGCTTTAAAATCATTCAGTGTATATGTCTTGTGCTTTCTGTTCTTGTGCGTCTGATATGTTCCATAAATATTTGTTTGAAAGGAACAATTATCAAACATACAACAGATGGTTTCATGTCTTTTTAGATGGCTGTTAACATGAGCAAAAAAATCTCTCGAAGAGGCAATGTCACTACATGAACAATGATGACAGCTAAATGTTGTGCAATCTACTGATCTTTGAGATGTCTGACCAGAATGTGATCTACAAAGGTGGCTTCGAAGTGCATTCCAAGTTTTAAATGTGCAAGGACAATTTGAATATGTGCATGGATAAGGGTGTCTGCGGCCAAAGTGGCCATGGTTTAACCTGTAGTGCTTCAGTAACTGATATCTTGTAGTAGTATCAAGCAGCACAGTCTTTACACCTCCACATTCATGTTACTGGAAAAAAAAACATAATAAATAAATACATAATATTCATTGTATATATTAGTTGCTACTTCAATGTATCCAACATAGATGCGAGCGTGATTCTGTAGTCTGGCGCACTGAAATTACATCACATGAAAGCCTACTAATGCCAAAGTGATGACATTTGGCACAAGTTTGCTGGCTTGTGTGGGTATTTTGGCAAGGCTGGCAGTGTGACATCAATTCACTGCACTGCAGTGTTAGTGTGCTTGTAGCATTCTTCATATTTTAACTGCTAAACAATGTCAATTCAGGGTATTCTGTAATATCCCAATGATAAATATATTTGTATCAGGTTTGGAAATGTTTGTCTTCGACACTGTGCAATAGAGGTGATTTACTGAAACTCAATTTAAAAACACCTCGGAGAAAATAGTCTAAGAGTACAGGATGACAACTTCACTAGTGTCCATTTTTAAGACTTTAACCCTTCATTATAATGTTAAATATTTCTAATCAATAATTTGCAAGATGGCATTGTACGTACCACTACTAAAGAGCCACAAAAAGTAGACCATCAAGTCTTCAAGCTCAGAAATGTTCTTATAGAGAGACGTCCTGTAATAACACATTCAGAAAACATGGTTAGAAAACAGTCAAAACTAGAATATGTGTTTAAAAAAAGAGAGAACATTTTAGTTTTCACACTTCTTATTACATTAAAACCTGACAATGATGGATCATTTAATACATGCCAACGCTAGGTTTGGTACAGGTTTGGCCACTCCAACTTGACCATGTTATATCATTGCTGTGATGCAAAGCCTTGTAACTCCATTTCTGCTTTTTTCACTTCTCACCATAATTTTAATCTGGCTGCTATTCTTTACATTGTGTCAATAATGACTAATGATTAATGACCCAATAGAAATGCTCCAAAGTAACTTGGAATAAAATCTTTTTACATTGACTTCCATTGAAAGTTGAAAAGGTTTTTTTCTTCTCCTGTAAAGTTGCTGTTTTGGAGATATGAGGTTTTTGCATGACAGCAACAATATGTATTTATTAGCAGACTGAAAAATAAAACAAAATATGTTTAATGATTATTAACAGTTGGTTCTTTTGAGGAATTTACAGGTACTGTTAGCACAACTGTGCAGAATTTATTCAACTTTATTCTACATTCTTGACACATCCACTGCACCTTTAATGGTGCAACAGTTACATACTCTATATGAACAAAGGCACTGGGACACACCTCTCAATCCATGAATTCAGGTGTTTCAGTCCCATTAAAATGCATTCAGGCCAATTATCACAGGTGTATGAAATCAAGCACCTTGACATGCAGTCTGTCTTTACACACATTAGTGAAAGAATGGGTGGTTCTAAAGAGTTCACTGAATTCAAGTTGTACTGTAATAGGATGGCAGAGTTGCAACCTCTGTTTAGGAACCACAGCAACTCAGCCACGAAGTGTCAGACCACGTAAAGTTACAGAGCGCGGTCGCCGAGTCCAAATATTTGGAAGCCGTTTTTGAGAAGTTCCATTTCAGCAACCAAAAACTGTTTTTTGAATGGATTGGAGGACACAATGCAGCTAAAAACTAGCTAGTTACATTTTCAAAATGATCTAGATTCATGTGGACAGGTCCTAATTGAACAGTTTTTTTAAACTCAAATGTGTTTTCACTAGCCAGCTAGCTAACTTGGTTAGCTTATATGTGCTGAGTCCAAATTTCTGTGAGTAACGTACACCAATACCGTCAATATCCAAATATAACCACATACTGACATGTCCACTTTACAGACTGCGTTAGAAAGACATACTTAATAAGATAATTAACTGGATGTAGCTCGATTCTTAATCTCACTGACTTTCACCAAACTCGCGCCTCTCTGCTTCGACAGCCCACATTCACTAAATGAGCATCTGAACATGCGCAACTTCTGTCCTACGGGAAATCGTGCAGTTCATTAAGCACTGTTGCGTTGCATCAAATCAAGTGGCTTTTGTGGCTGTGACAAGTCTTCAGTTTACGTTAAGCCTGCCGATGTGGACTCGGTTAAAACGGCTAACGCAGTTCATCAAACAACATGAACCACTTGCATCTTGGAGGCTCTTAAAGATATTTAATTCAACTGCACTATCAATAAAATACCACCGTTACACCCAAAACTCAGAAAGACTGACCGTTTAATGGTGAATTGCCAACTATGCCAGCAAGCCCTAGCCCTATCGCTAGCTAGCATAAGTGGCAATTCACACAACACACAAAACATATAGTTAAGTAACTGCACATACAATTTTAATATACATTACATGAGGTTGCAACATGCCATGGGATGCGACCGAAGTGATTTTAATTACTTTAAATATGAATTCCAAGACCAAACAGAGCGTTTGAAAAACACTAATGCTAACTTAGCTAGCGCTAACGATAGCTAACTAGTGCTATCTCAATATCTGTTTAAACGGAGAGGTTTCTCTTACCAAAATGACCCATATTACACAAAATATTTTAATAAAACAGCTACTACAGCTCAACGTTACACATAATCATGACAAATACTCACCGCACTTGCACTGCTTCTCACCTAAAGAAAATGGCGTCGTTGAAGAGAAGAGTTCACAGACAGCCAGGTGAAGTGAGTCTTTCTGAAGCTTTAGATTTTTTTGATCCACTGTTTTGAAAACTGGGGCTAGAGTCTCAAAGCACTTAGGACCCTCTTAACCCACCCTGACCATCATGTCTTCAGAGCCCAGAGAAGAACAGTGATGAAATGTTCTGAGAATCAGTGGAGCAGCCAGTTATGATGGAGGTCCTAGTGGGTTATTACTGTACTAAGTGCTTTGATAATCTGGACCCAGAATCCCAGCAGATAAACATCAAAACTCATAGAGGACAATATTTAAATTAGTCCACAATAAAGGGGACTTTGTTTAATAGCAGTAAAAAGAGTGACATTATAAAGATTTTTGTTCTGTATTTCTTCAGTAATCATACATTCATTGTTATATTCATATGTTTTTACACATGAATGTAAATAACATACAAATATGTATATATAATATATACAAATATGTATATATAATATATTTATATAATATATATGTTAAAAAAGTGATAAAAGATACACTTTAACAAACTATCATAACACCTAACTTTAGTAATATAAAATGTAAAATAAATCTTGTTTATTATATTATCATTTAACTGTATCCTAGTTGTGCTCAGAGATTCCTCTCAGTGTTTCCTTTATTTATGCATTTATATGCAGTAACATAAATCAGGAATTAGTGTTTTTCACATATTTATACATATAAGACATAAATACACTGATCTGAGGGCAAAAACGGACCATGTGGGCTTCCTCGCTCACTTCCCATTGGCTGTGTGTATCTTAACCCTGTCTGTCATTGGTAGATAGTGAATCAGCTGATGTGCCACCGTCTCTTTAAGGTTTAGTCCAGGAGTTACAAAACCACTACTGCAGGATGATCAGTCCTTCTTTAGAGACTGAGGGATGGGGACGGTCACTAGCTGGTCACGGTGGTTCCAGGTTCAGAGGCTGTTGTTTGTAACCTCCATGAAGCTTTGAGAATCCGGCCCCTGGTTTGTGGAGTGAAGCTCAACTTGTCTGTAATGATGTCCAGACAAGTGACAAATCAGAGGACCGATCTGAATAAACGAGTAAAGAAAACCTGCTCCCAGACTGGTGGGCTGCGTGACTCAGTTACGCTATGAACATCCTCCCATGTTCTGTGGCAGGTAGAAAACGCTGAGCAGGACCAGCTGACCTCGATTTAGGATCAAGATGAGCAGGAGCAAAAGGTCTAAGGGGCTTTAAAAGAGGGGTCAAAGATGACAGGAGCTTCAGTCACAAAGACTGACCAGTGTTTCAACAGGAACAGTGACTAAACTGACCTCTGCATTCAGATCTGTGGGAAAGACACCAGTAAACAGGGCTGGAAATTGTGGTCAGTGATGCTCGTTCATTACTGTGATCTGCAGCTGTTCCTCAGGTGACGATCCAGAACATGATCAGACTGTCAGCAAGAACAGTCTGACCACAACTGACCACAACTACATAAACAGAGTGATTTAACTCTTCCTCACTATGTTTTCTGCTTTATTTATGTGTTTATATACAGTAACACAGGCCGTCAGACATTAGTGTTCACATATGCGTACGCCTTAAACGTGAACCATAACATAAAAATAAACTGTTAATTTAATTGTTTACACGATGATGTACTATTTTACTCACGTTCTGTTGGTTCTATGTACACTGGAACATTTTCTCTCACTGGTAGAAGAGAAACAGCTGAAACGCCACTTTCCCTTTAGGTTTTATCTCAAAGTTACACTACATGGCCAAAAGTTTGCTTCTCCAATGTTTCCTCCAATATCAAGAGTATTAAAAGAGAGTTTGTCCCCATTTGCTGCAGTAACAGCCTCTACTCCTCTGGGAAGGCTTCATAGTAGATGTTGGAACATTGCTGTGAGGATTTGATTGAGAATTAGTGAGGTCAGGTACTGATGTTGGATGGTCAGTTCTGGATCTCCAACTCATCCCAAAGGTATTGGATGGAGCTCCATCACTCCAGAGAACACAGTTCCACTGCTCCACAGCCCAATGCTGGGGGGCTTTATACCCCTCTAGCCCACGCTGGACATTGGGCATGGTGACCTTAGGCTCATGTGCAGCTGCTCCAGATCATCCCATTGTATTGGTCAGTGCTTTTCTATGGAGATTATACAAGCTGTGTGTGCATTTGAACTCCTGTGTCAGCAGTGAGTGACCTAATGCAGCTAAATTCACTAATAAGAAGGGTTGTCCACAAACTTTTGGACACAGTGTGTGTCACAACTACCTCAGCATGTCCTCTTCTTCTTTTGAGAATGAGGCACTGAGAAGGTCTCTAGCTGGTCACAGAGTGGTCCTGTTCTGGCCCCACGCTATCAGTATCAGACATGCCTCAGTGCTAAGAGTCCTGAAACTCACCATAGTTTAACAGCACTGACCACGAACAGAGTCCGGCACTTTCAAATAGAGAAGTTACGTTTTACTGTCCACACACAAATAAAGAAACCAGAGTGTAGAAAATCTCCACCAAGTGTTTCTGTATTGTTTTATCTTGAGTTGTGGATGACCAGCCTTACGTTTAGCTTAAACTGGACCCTTTGGTCATAAGTTATCATTGATGCCATTGAGAGTTTCTCTCTCTCCACAGCTCTGTCTCTCTTCTGCAGAGCCACAGTGAACTAAGTGAGCTTATTGAGGGTAAGAAGTGTTAACTATCAGACATTAATCACACAGAATGATTCACTGTGTCCTGATTACTTTTCACAGCTGAGCATGTGTGTATATTCCAAACGAGGCCAGTCCAGCACCGAGTCTGGACTTCTGGGATTTGAAGTTGCCAAGTGGCTGTTAAATATACTCAAAATGCAGACCTGCTCCTCACTGTATATACACCACATTAACATGATAAACTCCATAAAAATGACTCCATATAATATTAATAATGTGAGGTCACTCTTCACTGAAAACCCTGTTTAGTTCAGTCCTAGGCTTAATCCCTGCTGTAGAGATGGAGAAGGATTCTGTAATAGTAACTCCTGAGTCTCCCAGACTAAATAGTGACTGTAGTGATAAATACAGTCTGTATATCTGCAGCTAAGAGGCTCTAACTGAGCTGCATTAGATCACTGAGTCACTTTAACCGGCGTGTGTTGTTTGTTGTGTTATGCAGTTTTCTGTAGTGCAGCTTTACATCACTCAACCTCATTAGGGTAACAATATTCACGACTTCATATCCTCCTTGTGTTCATATCCATCAGTGTTGGCTCACTACAATACCCAGCATGCACTGTTGTTACATGTCTGGCCTGGATAAGGGGTGTCTGGTCGGTGTTTTTCCTTTCTCTCTCTCTCTCTCTCTCTCTCTCTCTCTCTCTCTCTCTCTCTCTCTCTCTCTCTCTCTCTCTCTCTATCTACAGGGTAGATGTGCTCATACATGTTTACATCACGTAGCTGCCCAGTGTAAAGGCACCTCAGGTGAGGGGCGGCACTGACCCATGTATTTATGTTGAGCGATGGGGAAGACTGGTGTAGGTAGATTTATTTTTGCTAGTAGGTGAGGATTTAAATGAAGGAGCTGGGTAGTTTTTTTGTGTTTGATTGTTTTGATTATTTCGTTCCTTTGGAGCCGTCCGGGTCCAGAATCCCGCTCTTTTTGACAACAAGCATATTTGCCGTTGTTGTAAAAATTGTACATAGTATTGTTTTCACTAAAAGTCCTGGCATGAGTGAACCTTATTCCTATATCCCTACACTCTTATCCCGAATTAGCTGACTCTACTAGAAGATGGCGTGGAAACCCGCTGCCTTACACTGTTTACGTTTTTACACAAGGTGAAACTGAACACTTTAAGCTGTATTAACACAGAACCTTAACTGGATGCAGCACACAAATCAAGTTTACATTATTCTTTACTCAAAATCATTAGTTCACATAAATCATCTATTTTCTGAAGTCTTAATTCTATGAATTAACTATTTTAAGTTAAACATACAAAAATATATATAACAAATAAATATAACATTATTTATCACTACTTAAAATGATTTGTTAATAAAAATAATGTTTTCTTTAGTTTAAAATTGGAAGGGAAGAATTTCAACACTACATTTCAATGTTCCAATGTATTTTATTGACAAAACACTGTAAGGTAACACTTCAAATGGGTTACTGCACCAACACCAAACGTGTCAATCAAAAGACAGAATTAAAACTCCTTGTTAAAACTCCACCTTGTTAGGAGACGTAATATACCTGCACAGCATTGAACAACATCTGCTATATTTCTGTAAACAACTGGACACAAAGACACGCATTATAACTTGATACAAGCCTTCAAAACTTCACCTTGACTGATGAAGTGTTAACTATATCATATCAGCTGAGCTCTAATATAGCTAACCTGTTATAGCTAGTTATAGCTAACCTGTTATAACTAGTTAGAGCTAACCTGTTATAACTAGTTAGAGCTGACCTGTTATAGCTGGTTATAGCTAACCTGTTATAGCTACTTATAGCTAACCTGTTATAGCTAGTTATACCTAACCTGTTATAGCTGGTTATAGCTAACCTGTTATAGCTAACCTGTTATAGCTAGTTATAGCTAACTTGTTATAGCTAACCTGTTATAGCTGGTTATAGCTAACCTGTTATAGCTAGTTATAGCTGACCTGTTATAGCTGGTTATAGAAACATATACAAACTCAGTGCTAACGCTGTACATTTAGAACCGCCAAAGAAACTAATACCGGTACGTTAACACTAAGCTGCTTTAGCGTTCAGCTACCCTGAGTTCCTCTCCGGACCAGTGTTTTAGTAACACATCTTCTCAGAAAGATCTCATGAACTTATTTTACATCCCCACCGTTCCACTCGGAGCAACGCTGCTTTCAGAAACCCACAGCTTTCGGCGGAGCTGCAGCTGAACAGACGCTGATCCAGCTCGCTCTTCACACAGCGCTCAGACCTGTCAGTCAGGATCTGGAAGAGGCCCCTCCCCCTTACAGAGACGCCCCGAGCTCAGCTATCAGCTCAACATAATCACTGCAGTGTTTTTCAGCTCAATACTGCAAACAACTGATCTGATTCAGTAACGACTACATTTTTCTGTAGAACATAAAGAATCAGTACCGATCACTCAGCACTGTAATTAAGATGAAGTCCGGGTTCACAGCGCAGCTGCAGTAAATAAGAAAAGGAGCTGTCCTGTTCGTGTCCTGCTCCTTCCTGGGTCAGGCTACAAACATCACGTCTAAACCATAAGTTACTGACCCCATTCTCCCCTAGACTCTCCTGTGGGGTCGCAACAATCATGCAGATACTTTAGGAGTCCCTACCACATTCAGTAACTCCTGACTGCTGGACACTGAGTGTGAATATATCAGTGTAGCCCAGGGTTAAATCCTGACCCTTGTAGTTCAGTGGTTTTTCAGTGTGTATGGTTTATGAGAGGCGTGGCGTTTTCACACATGCGTAGATGAGTCGCTGTCTGGTTTGGCGCGCCGAGTTTGTGTGGATCAGACTGAAGCTTAACGCGGTCCTGACTCCTGGTTTTATTGCATCCATCCGGTGTTCGGAAGTGCTATTGGTCAGAGAGACTGGCTATCTGTCCTTTCCTCCTATCAGAGTGGTCCAGAGGCGGGGTCAGGGGTGGGGAGGAGAGGAGAAGAGAGGGAGAGGCCTGTGCTGCTCGCGCTGCTCTGTGTTTCTCCCCTTTATTTAATGTGTAGAGAACCTGCAGTGCTACTGATACCGTGTGCACGAGCAGTAAAGCTACCCGGTCACTGTACAGAACTGTCAGGGTGAGTTCAGTGAGTTTCCCGTTCAGACGCCTGAGCAGAAGTATGAGCAGCAGCATTAGCCTTAGCCGCTAACGCAGGCTGTCTCCGTATCTGAGCCCCCGCTCCAGTAGAGCCCCTTTCAGTCTGCCTGTTCTGTATGGGGCTTTATGGACGGTAGACTGTGAGTTTGCCGGTTTAACCCCCCTCCGTGGACCCGGAGCTGGCTGACAGCGCCCCGAGCTACCGGAACGTTCGGGGCACCTCAGCTCAGCCTACGAGGGAGGTTCACGCTGCCCGAAAGCGTTTGGAGGTCCCGGGAGACGGTAGTTCCTCGGGTTAGCCCACCCTCAGCTCTCCTGCCCGGATCCAGAGGACACGCTGGTGAGCTGTGGACTGTTCGTGAGTGCGCGTGATAGACGGTCAGTGTGAGCCGGACACACAGCTGGAACACAGACTGTGAGTGTGAGCCGGACACACAGCTGGAACACAGACTGTGAGCACCCCTGGCCCAACACACACGGAGCCCCTCCTGCTGCAGCGCGGTCTAACAGGCCTGCTATCACTGTAGTGAGTGACCGGTCATCTCAGTAGTACTGGACAGTCAGGTTTGGTAGGAAATAATGGAGTGAAACGTTTGTGATTTAAAGTTCTTATTTCATGTAGTTAAGAAAGAAGGGTTTCTCCATACCGTCATTCATACAGCGCTTTATATAAAGGGAGTTTAAGTTCTAAGCTGAGCCGAGAGTCTGTCTCTGTAAGACCCCTTGATTTGTTTACTAAATTGCAGTCTTAAGTTAAAACTTTAATGTCTTTATTTCTGCTGCATTTCATGTAATGGTGAGTTAAAAAGTCATTTAGAGCAGCGTTTTAAAAAGGTTTTATTCTTTTGACAGAGTCTTTATTTTTTATCTGCTCTGTTTGTTTTTCTAGTCCATTTGGACTGAAAGGTTTAATTTCATACTTTATATTAACTTTTGTTTTTATTATTTAAAAGCAGTTGTACCATTTCAACCATTCCATTTTATAATACAGTTCTACTTTTCTAAAACCTGTGTCTGACTCTACTCACTGGGTACGCTGCTGTTACGTTTAGCACCAAGTTAGAAACGGGGGGTTAAGTTATATTGGTGATACAGTAAACTTAACTGGTGAGAACCATATCCACGAGCTCAGGGTACATATTCATCTACCCCCTCTGGTAAAAGAGGGCTACATTAGCTTTTTGGCTTTTTGTTTATTTATAATTCTTTATATTGTTATTTTTTGTGAAGGATATAGTTTATTTTTATCTTATTTTTAGTATTATATATATTGTCTATAAAGTATCAAACTGTAAAAAAGCTTGTTAAGTACTTAATAAAGTTAATTACTTGCTTGTTGATTCTCTTCTTGTTACTTCTTTTCTTTTTCTCGAGTGTCTTTCTCTCCCTTTGCTGCTGTAGCACTGAGAATTTCCCCTGTTGTGGGACTAATAAAGGACTATCTTATCTTATCTGATCTTATCTTATCTTATCTTATCTTGATCCAGAGGCTAATAAACACATCTGTGGTGATAGTTAACATTAGTGATAAAGAACATCAACTGGTCGTCAAACTGTTTTTATTTGTTAAATGAATAATTCAGTTGAAGTTTTAGTGAAAAAGTTTCAGTCTGTCTCTAAACATCCACAACAAAACAGTTGTCACCCTCCAAATTTTGCTTTCCTTGTAAGATACATGATCAGAAGGAGATTTCCTGATCAGGCAAACTCAGCTTAGACACCACTGAGGCACGACTGTAAAAGAGAATAAGCACGTTTACAACAGAGATTTGATACATTTTAAATTTTGGTTGGAGTGTCCTTTTAAAGGGAACTTCCACTGATGTTTCACTTTTTGCCCAGTTCAGAAACCGGGATGTAATCAGAGAGATTCAGAGAGGTTTGGTGTGAAATGGCTCAGATGTCTTTACAGTGGTGGTGATAGGAACCAGGGGGTCTGTTTGAGTTCATTAATTGTGAAGCACTTTTTCACAATAAGCACCAATAATGTTTAAAAGATACACATCCAGTGATGACCGACTGACATTCATGACTTCAAAGACTCTCCAAGCACAGATGAAACACCAACTTTAAAACGACCTGAGAGTCTCAGCACACATGGCTCTAAAGTAGACTGACTGGTTAATTCACTGGACTCTACAATCAGGAATTCTACAGCTGAAGATGAACTGAATTAATATTGTCATTTTAACTCTGAAAGCTCAGTGAAAAATATTTACAATGGAAAAACTGAAACTGACACCATGAAAATACTCAACCATTCAGCAAACTGCAGAACAGACCCACCATATTCAACACAGTGTAGCACATCATAATGCAGTTTTCATAGGGAGTGGGCCTCTTTCCCTTCCTCTCTTATTTCTTCTCTTAGTTCCAGATGAGATCATTTTAAAAAGGACCGTATGTTCTGTTCCCTTTTTCGAAAACAAGCACTCTATATAAGCAGTTGCATTAAATTTGTTCTGGAGGGGACACTTTAGAATTTGGCACGGATCCTCTCTCAGGTACTTTATAGTGCTTGATATGATACTGTTTTACTTTGTAATAAACATCTTATACAAGCAAGATGGTGGTGACTTCTTCTTCATCTTCACATCATCGCTATTTAATAAACAACACTGGTCTGTCCACAGAACATTCTCCCAGAAGGCTTAGAGACTGCCCAGGTGCTTTTGTTTGTAAATGTGAATCAAGCATTTCTGTTTCTTTTGGTTACCAGTGTTTTCTGCATTGCTGCCCTCACATGAGCTACTGTGGCTGCTGGGTCATGAACATCACCCACAGCTGAGGCCAGAGAGACCTCATTCCTTGAATGTTCTCCTGGAACATTTGGAGACTTCTTGGATGATCTGCTGCGGTGCCTTTGGGGAAATTCTGGCTGGCCAGTTACTCAAGTGAAGATTCATCAATGTTCTTTGGGTTTTCATTTTTTTCAGTTTTCTAGATTTTCTAGAACCTTAGAAATGTTTTGAACCCTTTTCTGGATGTTCTTTTGATCATGGCCTAGTGCTTATGGTGATACCATAACTCTGATGGTGAACTTCAATATGAGTGAGTTTCACATTCAGCAGGGCAGATTAAGGGGACAGTTACTTTT